>NC_046382.1:22707166-22957166 GCF_011125445.2 Fundulus heteroclitus | reverse complement strand
ACCTCATCCTGCCTGCTTTCTTAGAGGAAAGAAATCCCATTTATTTTCTATTCTGAATTTAGTTTTTATGTCAGTATAAAAATAATGTTGCCATATAGCCAAGGATCTACATTAAATTAAAATCATGGTATAATCTGTAGTTGCTGGGAGCTCTATGTAAATTCAGTGACTCAGTGCCATCTGCTGGGCTTCCTTCTTAGTAATTGACAATATATGATAGAAGGAATTTGACTGTATAATATTAATATTATGATCGAACTAGAATGCTTGTATAGAGAATCTTTCCATATGAATGGGTTGGTATGATTTACATTGACCTGATTAATACTTCTGTACAACTATGCATGAACTGTACCCATTTGTGTTACATTTCACATTTAGATGTCATTTGTTGTGGACATCTAATAATAATTAATAATAAATAGAATCTAAACACAATTAAATTATCTCTTTTCTGATTGAGCAGTTTGACTATACAGTCAGTTTGACTTGTAGACTTTGTTAGAAATTAACTGCTGAATTTGCACAGATTTCTTCAAAATTGTATCTACACTTCTTACCTATTTGCACAAACCTTAATCCTGCACCACTTGATTTTATTTGCAGTTAAATAGAAAAATGTAGATTTAACATAACCCCAATCTCCAACGATGTGCTGCAAATGTGATCGCTGAACTGTGTGGACAGGTATCAGTAGCCCAGAGAAGTCAGACTGACTTGTCTGGGCAGGTTTAGATCATCCGGTCTAAAACTTACCGGACCAATCACAGGGAGGCGGGATTTTACGCTTTATCACTCTCAATGCCATAATCAACTATAATGCAGCAGCGCTTTTCTGTAACCGTAACAGTTAAGATGCAGAGATTTTTAATGATGCCCTTTATTATGTCCTGAAGAGCTGGATATAGTCTTAAAACCTCAACAACTGGCTGCAAGGAGAGGGTCTAGCTGTAGCTGCAGCCACAACAAAACACGCCCTGCACTAAAAATGCTTCTCCCAACGTCAATGGGCGTGTTAAGCGGGGGCTTGTTTTGTAGGATAGATGTGTTTTGCAGCGTTTGCAACCCTTTTTTAATGTAACTTTAAATGCAAGGGTGATTACAAAAGAAGAGCAACAGAATAAAAATAACATGTTAGATGCAGCTCACTGGATGGTTGTGCTATTTTTAGAACAGGCTTGAGGGCGGGTCCCATGTTGGTGACCCTTGTTCTAGTCAAATCTGGACCTACAGCATTCCAAAAAACAACTGCAAAGTGTGTATTATCGTCCATTTATCATTATTGAGGTGAACTGTTTAATACATTGCTATATTGATTTTAGGCCATATCGCCCAGCTCTGAAGCACACAGCCTCCTTTTGCCACCTCCTCCTTTACTAAATGCACTATTCGGACAAAACGTATAATGGCGAACGCTGATGCACCTCCGTTTGGCTGAAGAGTCCTTACCGATTAGACGTTTTTGGATGCAGCCTTGGCTCAAAGGGCTAAAACAAAGCGTGTCGCTTGGAGTTTACATCACATCTGTAGTTATCCGATTGGTTCCAACCCGTTTCTGCTGACCCTCCGTTCCCTTCTCTCGCGCCGCCTCCTTTGCACATATTTTTAAAGGATAAAAACACAGCAAAACAGCATCACCTTTCGGAGTAACATCTCTAGTGAAGAAGTAACTCATAACTTTATAATGCTGTTTTGATCTCTGCTGGGGGGAGGGGGTGGGGGGTGCTCTCTCCACCATGTTGCTCCAGTGCTCCTGCTCTGATTGTGGCATGTCCTGAGTAGTAGCTGTTCACATGCGTGTTCGTGCGCACACGTGTGCACATACATGCATGCGCAGCTAGCCCGGCTATGTAAACAAGAGACTGGAGAACAACAGAGAGAGATGCAGTGTAACGTCAGACCATAGTCCATCTGAAATATTACCTTTAGTTCTTCACTATTTGAGTTCTTTCTATCTAAAATAAGGACATTTTGCTTTTTACTCCTTCAAAGTGATGCAGAGATTTTATCTGAAAACCTTCCACTGGGAAAATCCTCCTTTCTCCTTTCCCATGTGTTTTTGCTCACTGTGCACTTATTACTTCTCTGCATGTGGGAGGATTTTTGTGATGTGGCCCCACGTGCTGCCATCTTTAGGAGTTTGATTGCTTTTGTGAGATAGTGATACAAAAATAAAATATGACAGTGACACCAAACTTAATAACAGACATTTTCTTGTCCCTACAGGCCCTTTTTATGCAAGTGTAATCCAACTTTTATTAATTTAGATTCATTCTGACTGAAAAACTAACAGAACTCTTTAAATGAATATATTTGTTCATGTTTGTACTGGTGCATGTTTTTCCATCTTGCAGTAGCTTTACCCCTGTTAAGCATTTTGCTTAAGTCACACAAATCCTGTCAGCTTTACATGAACAATCACAGCACAAAATGAAGTGAAAACGACTCGAATCTTTTAAATTGGTTGTTCTTTTTAATTCTATATATTTGTTCAAACATTGTAAATCAACTGAAAACACAACAAGATTGCTCTTAAAAACTTACACACTTTTACCAAACTCTTTACAGTTACTATCTCAAAGCAAATTCACAGACAAAAACATGTGGAATGATATAAGACAGGGGGAAGAAGAAAAAAAAAGACAGTCATTTATGTTCAAGTCCCATCAGTAGTAAACAAATTAAGCTTTTTATGCAAGTTCCACTAGTCCCAGACATGATCCAGTTCCATGAAGAAGAAGAAAAAAACACATTTAGGGAAAATACAAGAGTTGAGATGTAAAATATTGAGGTTAACTAAGAGTAAAACTCAAAATTTCCAGACATAAACTAGGATTAATAGACCATAAAGTTGTCAAGTGGCGATTTATAAATTTCTGGCTATTTTGAGTGTGCTGAATTTAAGTAAAAAGCAAACGACTATCTGAGAGAAACTTACGTTAAAACTGTCAACTTCATGAAAGGAGCCAGCTCCCGTGAGTTGAAAGCAAAAGAAAACAAAGTCGACGTCTGATCCTCCATCTTAGGGAAACTGCAGCTTTATTCAGAGTTGTTTTCCATTCTAAAACTTAAATACTGTGGCTTTTAGCTGAAGTTGCATATTTAAAACACATTCTAACAAGTGATTTTATTTTATTTTTTAAAAAGGAGGAAAAACACAAACATACGAATAAAGAACTCTGTGCAAAACACAAGCTGCGAGAATATTTTCTCTTGTATATGCCTGGAAAAAAAAGAGAGACTAGATGCAAGTTGCATAAAAAACTGCTTAAAGAATGGTGGGTTTTAAATGGACAAAGTGTACCCTATTTCTGATAAAAATAAATACAAACACAAAAGTAAAGAAATTCATTTTCCACCCAGAGGTCACCCTGACCCTGGTCACTTTTAACATTATGGTAGAGTAGAATAGCGACAACCCCCCCAAAAAAACAACAACTTAATTGCACTTTTTTAATCTGTCTGCTTGCACAGCGCCTTCTGGGTACTGAAGCTTCCGAGAAGCGTCACTTTGACACATGGTGCTGGTCGCTTCCCTCGGCTCACGTTTCCGGTTTAAAGACAGATCTTGAATCAACACGGGCTTGTATGTAAATACAGTATGCATTCTCACAAAGAAAACGAAAAAAACAAAAAAAAACAACCTGTGCTTTTTAATTATTGCTGCTACAAAGCAGTAACTCATCCTTGTTGGTCACAGACAGCACACTGGTATCAGTAAAAGTAAAAAAAAAAAAAAAAATGTGTTGTTTGAATGGCTGTAAAGTCCTGCATTGCTGAGTTTCCACGATTGAAAGAAATGAAGCCAAGAGAAATCAACTGTTGTCTGTTTCAGAGTGCTATTTCACACATCCACCAGCAGGTGGCGACACACACACACACACACACACACACACACACACACACACACACACACACACACACACATTAATGCTCGGTTTTTATCACAGGCTGAAAATGTAAAAAACGGTTTCAGTGAAAATTGATTGAACTGTAAAAGTAAGAATCACTTTTACGTCAGAGGGCGTTATGGCGAGATGTAGTAAGGGGTGGAGGTGGGGGGAGGGATGCTAAACCTGGCACGATGGAGCTTGTGAGACAGTCTGAGAAAATAAACAAGCCCCCAACAGCTTATCCATTGCCTCCGATCTTCTAAAAGTACAGCCTGCTGCTGAAATATGTAAAAAGGGGTGGGATCGAATTATCCTGACCTGCAGAGGCGAAAATGAGGCAAATGTTAAAAAAAAAAGCCCCATTTACAATCAGTTGGGTTCTTAATCAGCGCCGGCTGCGAAGGTTTAATAAATCCTCGTCTGGCCAGTGGGAGCAACACATAATGAAACTGAAAACAGTAAGCTGTTGATTTCTCAAGGCATTAAAATGGTCTCATGACTAAGCAAACACATCAGCTCACATTAAAAACTGCACATGGAATATCACGCTCTAAATACTGTGTCATTCACAAGATATCAAACCAGAAAAAACAAACAAACAAACAAACAAAAATAGTAATGCTGTTATGTGCCCGCAGGCTCGCATTACCTTCTCAAGACATGGAAATTATTCTTGCAATGTCCAGTTACTAGTAAAAAAAATATTTTTTTTTATTTTATGTTTTTAATCGTTTTTAGAAAAAGTTTACATTCTCGGAGCCTTCAGAAAGTCCATTAAGTTGGGAGCGAAGGAGTCAGGTGTTAACCCTACATTTCTTTCAGCAGGTTTCCCTCTTTTTCCCATCCCAATTCCTTTTTTTTTTTTCCATCAACGTGAGCGGCATGTCTGTAAGAATATGTGCATTTGAGGAACAAAGTTTCACTGTGCTCTTCCCAATGAACAAAACACAAGATTTGGGTCGTTCTAAGATAAAAAAAAAAAAAAAAAAAAGGACGAGGAGGTGTCGCAGAGCTTCAAAGATTCAAAAAAAAAAGAAAAGTGCGTCAATGCATTTCCAAGGCCCGGTCAGAGTCCGGCCGGTGCAGAGATGGCAGTACGCGCAACGTTCAAGGGATCTGATGCGTGGCGGCGTATTAATCCAACACTTGACACAAGGTAAAAACGAAGAAGTCCAAAAAAAAAAAAAAAACAATGAATCAAAGATGGGCTTTCAAGGAGTCTTTGTGTCTCTGATCTACTCATCTGAAGGAGAACGTGAACAGTGCATGTAGAGTGTCAAAGCTCCAGGCCTATTGTGACATTTATGGAAGTCTGTACAAACAGTCTGGTCCTGGGAAAGGAAAGCTCAGAGAGTGGCTGGAGAGTGAAGGTGGGGGTCAGAGGAGGACAGCGGGTCACGGCTAGCATCAGACGAAGGGGAACGTCGAGCGCTACTCTTCCCTCCCGCCTGTTTCTGCGAGCACAAGTGTGGGGCGGCGGGGCCGATGAAATGAACTTTGTGTCAGACGTGGAGCACCTCCATACTGTATTCTTCTGTCTCTGTGTACTGGGAGGAGTTTGTGTCGGACTGGGTGGGGGCCAGCGCCTCCTTGCTCTCCAGGCTCGGCTCCATGAGGGGGGGCTTCTCCAGCATCAGCTTTTTACACGTGTCCGGCCGGTTCTGCACGTATATGACCCGATTGTAGGCCTTGAGTCTCTTCCATAGGTGGATGTAGACCTTGCACTGGACGTACATGAAAACCAGTCCGCCCGTGAAGCCGATGGCCACCACCACCAGCTTGGTCCAGAAAGGCCAGTCTAGGATACCTGAAGCAGAGAGAAGCAGACAAGCGGGGAGTCATTCGCAAGAGTCCAACACACACCAGAAAGCAAAACAAAAACAAAAAAAGGTGCTAAAAGATAGGAAAGAATGAAAAGTTCCCATTATGTGATTCGATTGTGCAGGTTCTGAAAACAACAAAAACAAAAGAAAACTGAGGGCGCACAGAGAAAGAGACGGCATGACAAAGCATTTAAAGCAAAGGAGATTAAAGCTGAACTATATTATTAAATGCAAACCCTTATACGGAGCACATTTTCACATTTTTGTCAAATTCTAAACGTGACAAACCAACACAAAGTGGTCCGTAACGGTAAAATGTGAAAAATAAAAGCCCATCTTTTATAAATAAAAACCTGGAAAGTGTGGCATGCATGTGCATCCAACCCCTTTTGCACTCTAACCGCTGAATAAAACCCAACGCCTTCAACTGTCACCTAATTAATAAATAGAGTTTACCTCTATGCACTGTAATTCAGTCTCATTATACCGGCAGGGCAACTTGATAACCTGCCAGTGTGCCCACGGGAAGTCTGGAGGAGCTCCCCAGCTGAGGTATGGGCAGTAAATCTGGTTTCTATGGAAGGATTAGGAAGAGGAAGTCACCTCTGTAGTTTGCAACGAGCCATGTGGGGGACACAGCAGACATGTAGAAGAAGGCGCTCCGCTTAGAGGAGACCAAAATGAAACCTTGTGTTGTATATACAAAACACAGAGGGGTGGGTAAAATCACCCTGAAAATCCCCAAAACCTTGTAGAGGCTGGAAAAAGACTCTAGACTGGGGTGGAGGTTCACCTTCCAGCAGGACAAAATAGTCCAGAGACTATTTGTTTGTTAGAAAAGCTCTTAAGTACATTTCCTTAAGAATCTGAGTCAATAACAGAAAACTGATAATCGCAAACAGTCTCCCTCTCCAACCGGCTGAGCTTGAACCATTTTGACAAGAAAAATTTCAGTGTTTAGAGGATGGTTATAACTGACCACCCAAAAAAAAGACGAAAAAGGAGATTCAACAGGGTTTACTTAGCAGGAATAAATAAATATACATGCCATACTTTTCTGATTTTTCTTTGTAAAAGAACAAACAACAAAAAACACATAAAATCTATGTATCAACTTATTTACGTACTACTTTGTGTTGGTTTATCACATAAAATCCCAATAAAACTTATGCGTGATTGTAGCCTAACGAAAAGTGAAAAAAATGCCAACATCAAGGATTATCAATATATTTGTAGTGCGCTTTGCATTATAGTTGCAATTAGATAAGGAAAAGGTATGCAAGCTGCCGAGTTCTTTCCCCCATAAACTAGTCAAGTCTTCCAACTCTTTGACATTTCTTATTATTTTTATTATTTTCTCAGCATGCAGAGTTTATGGCCTACCGTGGGAAGGGCTCAAGCCCAATTCATAGGACAAATAACCCTAGGAAACCTATGATTTTTTGATTTCATTACAAAGTTTTTCCTGATAATGGCTTCAGTCAACCCCAGAGGTAGACGCCACCAAAAAAAAAACAAAAAACAAAAAAAACATTTGTAGTTTTAACAGAGGACATTCCAAACATTAAATAGGAAATCTAAGGTTAAAGTGATGATTATTTATTGTAGATTTCCTATATTGCAAAAAATAAATAAAAATAAAATAAAAACATCTTGTGGGCCTTAGGACCAGTTACAGCTAAATGCTATCTTTTTTCCTTTTTTTTACCTCCCACACGTAGTTTTAGGGTTTTTACACAACTGAAAAACATAAATATCTGTCAAAATCATATGTGGCAGATCACCTGATAAACTGGTTTCCTGTAACACAACTATTTCAAGGCATAAAGTTTCATGATGGAGTTAATGAACCTAATCTTTGCTGACCAAATATTCCATGTTTATAAAAAAGGTGATGTTATTAAAAGTTGAAATAGGCAAAACCAAACTAAGAACAAAATAATATTAGCGTGATCCAAGCTGAAAAGAAATGTCATACGCTGTATTAGAAGCCTTGCTTTATGGAAAATTGTAAATTAATGAATTCTTGTGTTAAAATTACGGTTGAGTTGTCGGCTCTAATGAAAACCTCTTGTCACATTTGACGCATAATATATTTGCCAGCGTGTTGTTCGACTTTGTCTGGCTTCTGCTAAGGAGACATGTTGCTAATCCTAAAAATTTAAGACGGGAACGGGAAGAAAGAGGAGGGATAGGAGTGCAAAGTGCAGTCGGAAAAGAGCTGGATACGACTGACAAAAAGGGTGACAAGGGGAGGAGGAGGAGGGGGGTGGGGAGAGACACACGCTGAAAGTCAAAAAAGCCAAAGTGGAAATGTTTACCTGGTATTCTTCGGGCTGCATGGGTAAAGAGAGTGTAAGTGTCATGTATAGCAAAAAAGCCCAGAAAAAAACAACAACAACACAAAAACAGATTTCCAAAATTAAAATTAGGTCAGTCATTCAATGGTAAACATCTGAGAATGTAGTTCACCAGGTAAACCTGTTTCACCCATTAAAATCATGAGCAAACGTTTTGGGGTGTTTAACCATGCGCATGTATCAGAACTGTCCTCAGATTTTTGAGCGAATTAAAGAGAAAAAAAAACAAAAACAGCAGCAGCAGCAGCAGCACAGGAGCAGCCCTGGTGAGAAAACACTGTACATCACCATGGTGACCGAAGCCGACAGTCCTCGGAGGCTCGGGCATTTCTGATTCATCAGCCTGGGCTTAACAAACAGCCTGCTGCTCCATCTGCACACCGTCTCAGTGACGCTGTGCATGCCAGGGATGGAGCGATGAGTAACCCAAGACGTACTGCCGGCCGAGGTCCATAATGGCTCTGCTTTAACGCGTCCGTCTACATTTTCGAGGCCCCGATGGTGCTGTCAATGAAACACGGGGGCTGCAGTCTGTTTGCTCAGAATGGATGTGGAGAGCAGCACGTGGAACATGTAAAAAGAGGTCCTAAACCTGCTGCTTTATTTCATCAAGTTTCACAGAACCCCGAAACCCGTTTCCCCCGCATGCTGGACAGCGTTCCCACTGTTCCTGCTGAGATGCAGGTTCATGGTTGTCAATTAGCAAAACTAGCTACAATTCTTTTCTTTTTTTTTTAACTCAAGGCATTTTAAGAAGTTTAAACTATTGAAATGGTTTAGATGAGAAGTTTTATGCCGCAATCACATTTATAGTTAAGAGGAAAACTGAAAACAAGGCAATGGAGGTTGCTCCTCGTAAGAAGCCTTTTTTTTATGAAGGTAAAAGCTTATGTTACACTTTTTGATACAAGTTAATCTGATTAAATTTTAATTTGAACTATTTTATGTTTTCCTATTTCATTTATCCCATACTAGGATAACTAGCTGGCAGCTAATGTAAATTATAAATTATGCTGATCTTCACAACAGGAGTTAGGGAGTTTGTCCTGTAACTGGCAGGTTGCTGGTTTGATCCCCTGCTTCTACATCTCAGTTGTTCTGTCCTTGGGCAAGACCTGAACTGCCTGCTGGCGGTGGTCAGAGGGCCTGGTGGCGGCGTTGTATGGCAGCTGTGGCTGCTAACGTAGCTCACCACCGTCAGGCTGTGAATGGGTAACTGACTTCTAGTATGACGCGCTTTGCTGTCGTCGGACTTCATAAAGCGCTATACAACTACTTATCATTTACTATTTTAACCAACGTCACTGTTTTCGTAAGTTTTAAACAATAGCAAGTCCTTTTTGATGCTATTTTGTTGAAGTTTGTGGTGATGATGGAGCAAAACTATGCTTTTCAAATAAATTAAAAGAGCTGAAAGCTTTTTTTTTTTAACTCTACTCACCACCTAGTTTAGACAAATGTAAGATGGGTACAGCTGAAAACTTAGCAAGTTAACCTGTAACTGAAAAAAAGACTACAATCTCCTAAAAAAGCTATTCCACCTGTTTGTAAAATCTGCCATTTGCAGGTCATAAGATATTAATCCGAAGCATAAAAATGGTCAAGAAGCACTTTTTTATAAAGCGTTAAACCATTTATAGAGCCCATTTGACTTCTTACTAAAAATTTTTTATATTTTGTCCTATGGAAAAAATATTTAGTCATAAAAAATTAAGAAGTTTAAATAAAAATGTTTGCCAACAGCTTAAGATAACATTGATGCTGAATTTATGTCTATATGGAACATTAAGGTAAAACTAAGACTACAGAAAACTAACGCTTGCTAGTTAAAAAAAAAAAAAAAACTATAAAGGACCTTTGCACACCAGTAAAAGCTAATTTTAGACTTTCCCACCTGAATTAGGCTCATAAGACATTAAATATAAAGATAATTAGTCCTTCCTTTAGTTTTGTGTAATTCCATTACTCCTATGCGAGTTGGCAGCCTACAAAAGCAATCAAAATGGTATTGATCTTCTCTGAAACGCGCCTCTAAGTCAATGTTTTTTCCCCCTCCACCTATATTATTACATTTGCTGTACGCTGAAATGTTTGCCTGTCAGCCGCTTTGGTCAACATACAGGGATGGATCGCTCTCCGGCGCACACAGATGGACCAGAACCCCATGCTCACAAGTCGAGCCTCGGGACTGCATGTTTGTCCTTGTGAGGATGTTTTGCTGACTCCATTCCTTCCTTCCACACCATGAGCTGCCCTCGCAAACAAAGCCCCTGAGTCAACTAAAAGCTCTCTGCGTTAATTACTAATTTATCCAATGAGCCTTAAAGGAAAATGGGGATAAATGTGTTCTTCACTCCCGATTGAAAAGACCTTGTTCCCTACTGAGGTCCGGCAGGTGAATTACACACATTTGTGACCAAAAGGGAGGATTCTCATGCTATCTTTAACCCTGTAGATGTCTGAGTGAGTGACCTACAGGGGAGGGAAAATTGCCGTTGAAAGGCACATCCAACACAGCGCATGGTGAAACACGACCCAGGTTACGGGGTAAGTATTTAGTCTGCTTGTTATGTGTGTATGTGTCTGAAACTCTGCTGACCAGTTTTTATTTCCTCCGCCGTTCTGTCGATGAGGACGTAGAGCGACCAAACCACGCAGGTGATTGCGATGACGTGGAAGGTAACCGAGCACATGATCTTTCTTCTCTCGCTGGCCGTCATCTGTAGTTTCTCCCACTGCGGCAGAAGGAAAATTCAAATGGAGAGACAGGAGACGCATGCATTCTTTTAAACTGGGCCGTCATTCTGGACACGTTCAGGGGATCGATGCTGGATGCAAGGCGTCCGGCTGCCCAGATGAAGACCTGAGCTACGCGGCGTTTCTAGGCGAGGTTAAAGAGAAGCAGGGAGGAAAAAGTGGCTCCCTGCAACCCCCGGCACGCTGGGGAGCACCCAGCTGTCTGCCAGGCAGCACCGTTAACCATGCTGGAGAAGTGCTCTGCAATTTAAAATGAAAAAATAATAATAATAATAATAATAATAATGTAAGAGCCATCAGATTATTGCGGTAAATAAGCGGCTTGTTTTTGCAACAGATCCACATCCCCTTGTTCCCGTCCTGATTGGCCCAATTGTAGGGTAGCTTTCACTTAAAGGCGTGTCGCAGCGCCACCTAAATGCACCGTTTGGACGACACCTCACGGCGTGACCGTCGTCCCCGCTTCATCGCGGTCTTCTCTGCCGCGTTAGTGTGAAAAATGTCAACACCAACCCGTGGGATTGAGAAGCTATTAAGGGAGCAGCATTTGTTTAAGGCCTTTTGTGCAGCTAATGAGGGGTGGAAGAATTTTAATTAGAGTGTCCGGCTATCTTCAGGCCACAGCGGCTGATAACAACCTTTAAAGGATGTATGCTTCATCGCGAGCGTTTCAAATGAATCGCCTCCCTCCCCGACTGCGTCCTGCTTCAAAGCTCACAGTCACGGCCGCGTCTAGCGCTCGCAGGGGGAGCCAGAACAAACCCCCCCCCGAGCGAGTCCGTTAAAGAAATAGCCCGCGGTACCTTTGGTCCTTACGTTAAATGAATGCAAACACGGAGTGTACCTTGCGCAGCGGTTTGAGCTTTGTCTCCATGATGAACTCGTATTTGCAGAGCTCACAGCAGCGGGTGTCTGAGCTCTTGATCCACTGCTGCAGACAGCTCTGGTGGACGAAGCGCAGGCTCCCCGTGCAGTGGCACGGCGTGATCAGAGGGCTCTCCTCGTCTCCTTCACAGTGACAAATCCTGTTGGAAGCCAAGGACATGCAGTCAACACAAAACTGGACACAAGACAGCTCTGGCGAAAAGAAAATAAATAAATAAGACAAAACAAGGTACTGGGCAAAGGGATCTAAGAGGGAGATCTAAGAGCAGGAAATGTCGCAAAGCTTGAATATCTTGCGCGCCATCAAGACATTGGCTGATAACATTTTTTATTACACAGTTCAAAGTCTTTTTTAACCAGCTGCCAGGGAAACGTTCAGAGTGACTGGACTCTTCTCTGGATGTATAGAGTAATGTAGCGCCATCCTCCCAGCGCCTGTTGCTTCACACTGCCGGACAGCTGGCTGAAAAGAAGTCGACCACACTTTTCTCTCGCTTACAAAAACAATACAAGTTTGGAGCTTTGGAGATACGGGCTGCGAAACACATACCGTGGAAACTAAAGGGAGCTCCATGCACCACTCCTACTAAAGGAAAAGGCTTTTAGGACCGCAGTTAGCGCGTTGCATGCCTGTTGAGCAGCAGAGTGCCTTCCTGAACAGACAGCCTGACTTGCTAACCAGCCAATATAAGCTTATTAGACTCTCAGAGTCGCTCTATCAAGAGCAGAAAAGCAAAAAGGCTTCATATTCTGTACAAAAAGCACATGAGAATTACCGCTAGCGACCAGCACTGCAGCCGGAGTTTGCTCTGTGTTAAATTCATCGTTTAAATGTTATAGGTGAAACCAACAGGTTAATTCACCAGTAATAGGAATATTAGTTGCATTTCTTTTTTTTTTAATACAACCAATTAGACGGCATTGTCTTTTTTGTAAAGCCTACTTTGTTAATACTGTGAAACTATGAAACTGACTGTGGTATTTTGACTAATGGTTATCATACAGTGAGCGGGTTTAGCTGGTTAATGCGTCACGCTAGTACACCTGTGCTATGAGAAAATGTAAGCTTTCAAAAAGCTTTCAGAAAAAGCTCCTCAGAAGTGAATTACCCTCAAAAACTCCACGGAAGTAACCCCCCGCATGAATAAGCAAGGCAAACTTATTTGATTTGAAAAAAAAAAAAAAAAAAAACATCTGCTAAACAAAACTTGCAGCAAATCTTCCTTCAAAACTAGACAGATAGCATCTGTCCTCAGACACCTTAAAGCAGTAGTTTGTGTTTCATATGATGCACAGTCATGATTTGTATGCATTCTGAAGGAAACAGAACCACTGGTTTGCTTTTTTTAAATTCACAGCAATATTACACCATCAATTATGTATTTTGTGTGATATTCCCATGCTGTGAAGTATTTAGAAACTGACTTGACTAGTTTGTCGTTTTAAAAGTTAGTGCAAATACTTACAATTGGACTTAATGACTGTCATGGACAAGGCTGTTGGTAAAAATCCATTAAAGAAGGAAATAAAACAACAATTGTCACTGAAATGACTTCAAAATGAAGTAACTAAACCTAATAAATGAAACTTGCCACAACAAAAATGATTGTATCCTACAAAAAGATAAAGAAATACCTGACAGTAGAGACATGCAAAACTAAGTTTGTCCAGTAATTAGCAATATCGGTTTCTTCCATGTTGTAATTAGTCTGTTTAAAGGGTGAAAACTAGTCCCTGTGAAGTCTGGCAACTATGTTTGTAGCACATTGAACATGATAATCCACAGAAAGCGATGGAGATAATTACCTCCAGAGCTTGGATATACAATTATTGACTAGCTGTTTTTTATTTAAGGGGAAGGATATGAGCCCCTCTCCACACAGCTACAGGTTCCTGTGGCACCAGCAGCCTTCCTGGATGCTGGAGCCGCAGGAACATGTAGCTGCGTGGAGAACGCAGATGTCCCTGCGGCTACAGCAGCCTTCCTGGATGTGGACGTAGGAGGAAACTTGCTGACAAATTGAAGAGAAGGATAATATTAACAGGAACATGAGAGCCAAGAACAACCCCCATAGAGATCGGAGGGGAAACTCCAAGTTTATGATAAGTCAGCGTCATATCGTATCTCTTTCTGTTTGAGTCAAAGCGGACTTAACGGAGGAAACACGAGGAGGACAACACCCTTGAAAGCAATTCACTAAAGAACGTCACTGCAATTCCCCAAAACACACGTCGGCAAACTACAAAGTTTCTAGGAGAATGTAATTTGGACAGATGAGGCAAAACTGGGGCTTTTTGTTGACCAGCAGCTCTAAGTTCACATACTGGCCCTAAAAGGAAACAGGAAGCGGTCTTGATAAAGTTTTGAGGCAGCTCTGCTGCATCCTGCACAGGGTGGCTTGAATCTGTGGAGGGGACAAGTTATTCTGGAGTAAAATGTGCTGCCTGCTCTCTGAAAGCTCAGCCTCAGTCACGGATCCTCCTACAACATGATGACCAAAAACACACAGAACCATTCAGTCTGGAGAGGGCATCCTTCAAACCCGATACAGCGGCTCAAGTGCCTGTGGGTAGGTTCAGAAATATCACCGAGGCCCAGTTTGAGTCCAGATAGTGCTACGGACAGATGTGAACGCACTCCAAACTGCACCGGGGCCAGTTTTCTTCAGACAAATTTCAGAAGTGAGCGGGGACAGTTGTGTCTGCGCTAGTTTGGCACTTTGACCGCCAGATATATTCAAAGGCCTTACATGGATGTCTTAGTGGAAGAAATGAAATAAAATCAGGAGAAAACGGGTCTCACCAAAATGGGCGCTGCTGTCAGCTGCCATTTTGGTGAAACGGTCATCCGTTTTCATCCTCAGTGATAAAACTGCCTCCTCATTGGTGGGGATTTTACTGATCAGTGGATATCAGGAGCTGGAAGAGTCGGTGACTTTCTCTGTAATATTTATTAAACTGTAATTATTGGACGTGACTGGATGGGCTGCAGTCTGCTCGTTATAAAATTACTCATCCAACGCACGGGTGCAAAGTCCCATTTGTGCAGTTTTATGGGTTTAGACTTCTGTCTGCTGATGCTGAGCTTTAAAAACTTCCCACAACAGACCAATTTCAGTTTCGTTTCCCATATTCTGTTGAGCTACACGGTTAAGCTGATAAAACCCTGTAGGCCGTTTGACTCCAAAGAAGTGTGACTCAGATGAATCTCATGCAGGTTTATGTCTCAATCATAATGTAATTCAAGTGACTGAAAGCATCAGAGATGTTATAGAAATACCAGCAGATCTGTTGAACCCTAAGCTGACAACCCATGTACTGATGGTGCTCTGTCGTTATCTGCATTAAGCCGGTAAAACTAAAGCAGTTAAAGTGAGATCTGATCACATTTTAATGCCAGATTTAAGACTTATAGGACATTTGTTGTTGTCTTTCTCCATGGCCTCTCCGAACTCTTCCCACGCCCGAGTTTTTGCCTCGGCGACCAGCCGAGCCGCCTGCCGCTTAATCCCACCAACACGTCTTCCATTGAGGAAGCAGAGCCTGAGGACTCTGGGTCGGGTTCTCCCATCTCTGGTGCTGAGGTTGCCGAGGTTGTTAAAAAGCTCCTCGGTGGCAAGGCTCCGGGGGTGGATGAGATTCGCCCTGAGTACCTTAAGGCTCTGGATGTTGTGGGGCTGTGTTGGTTAACGCGGCTCTGCAACATTGCGTGGACATCGGGGGCAGTTCCCCTGGATTGGCAGACTGGGGTGGTGGTCCCCCTATTTAAAAAGGGGGACCGGAGGGTGTGTTCCAACTACAGAGGAATCACACTCTTAAGCCTCCCTGGTAAGGTCTATTCAGGGGTTCTGGAAAGGAGGGTCCGTCGGATAGTCGAATCTCGGATTCAGGAAGAGCAGTGTGGTTTTCGTCCTGGCCGTGGAACACTGGACCCTCAGCAGGATTCTGGAGGGGGCATGGGAGTTTGCCCAACCAGTCTACATGTGCTTTGTGGATCTGGAGAAGGCATTCGACCGTGTCCCCCGGGGGATCCTGTGGGGGGTACTCCGGGAGTATGGAGTACCGGACCCTTTAATAAGGGCTGTCAGGTCTCTGTACGACCGGTGTCAGAGTCTGGTCCGCATTGCTGGCAGTAAGTCGGACTCGTTTCCGGTGAGAGTTGGACTCCGCCAAGGCTGCCCTTTGTCACCGATTCTGTTCATAACTTTTATGGACAGAATTTCTAGGCGCAGCCAAGGTGTTGAGGGGATCCGCTTTGGTGGCCTTAGGATTGCGTCTCTGCTATTCGCGGATGACGTGGTCCTATTGGCTTCATCAGGGCGTGATCTACAGCTCTCACTGGAGCGGTTCGCAGCCGAGTGCGAAGCGGCCGGGATGAAGATCAGTGCCTCCAAATCCGAGACCATGGTCTTGAACCGGAAAAGGGTAGAGTGCCTTCTCCGGGTTGGGGAGGATGTCCTGCCCCTAGTGGAGGAGTTCAAGTATCTTGGGGTCTTGTTCACGAATGAGGGGAAGATGGAGCGGGAGATCGACAGGCGGATTGGTGCAGCGTCTGCTGTGAAGCGGGCGCTGTACCGATCCGTTGTGGTGAAGAGAGAGCTGAGCCAAAAGGCGAAGCTCTCGATTTACCGGTCGATCTACGTTCCTACCCTCATCTATGGTCACGAGCTTTGGGTCGTGACCGAAAGAACGAGATCCCGGATACAAGCGGCTGAAATGAGTTTGTCTGGGCTCTCCCTTAGAGATAGGGTGAGGAGCTCAGTCATCCGGGGAGGACTCAGAGTAGAGCCGCTGCTCCTCCACGTCGAGAGGAGCCAGTTGAGGTGGCTCGGGCATCTGGTCAGGATGCCTCCTGGACGCCTCCCTGGAGAGGTGTTCCGGGCACGTCCCACCGGGAGGAGACCCAGGGGAAGACCCAGGACACGCTGGAGGGACTATGTCTCCCGGCTGGCCTGGGAACGCCTTGGGATTCCTCCTGAGGAGCTGGCCCAAGTGGCTGGGGAGAGGGACGTCTGGGCCTCCCTACTGAAGCTGCTACCCCCGCGACCCGACCCCGGATAAGCGGAAGACAACGGACGGACGGACGGACGGACGGACGGACATTTGTTATTATGGGGTCCAAACAGGACCGCAAGAGATACAGAAATTGTTAGATTGCAATGATTGCAAGAGAAGTTAAGTCCAGGACAATTTAACTATTCATTATTATTCTGTTTATCCAAAAGCAATACTGGACATTATTATTATTATTATATTTTTTGTTTTATTACGATTAGTTTTATCAGATTCAGCTCATTTCAGGGTCATTGTAGGTTTTTTGTGTAAGGGTGTCAACAATTTGGTCCTTTCCTGCGCTGGTAAGACCCTGACGAAAGAACACTGAAGCAGCCTTGCTTTTTCCAAAACTGAACATCAGACTGCTGACGGGTAGGAGGACATCTGGTTGCAGCGATTCGTCATCCACATTAAAAAGGTGCGCTTCATTCTGTCACTTAAGTGTGGCCTGGGTGTGCAGATGAGACGGGCCGATAAGAATGGAGACGTCACGCACTCCTTCACGTGCAAGGCTGGGTCTGAAAAACGCTGCGACTATCAATGAACCGTAAAAGAGACGGAAAACAAGTCGTCGCGGCCACTGGCCATCTCCGTTTTCATAAAGACTTCAAAGACAGCAGCAGCAGAAAAACCAATAAGATCTGCTGGTGTTTCTGGCACAGACGGGCTGCTGGGCATTAACACGGTCAGACATCTTACCAGAGAGAGAAGTCACAACACCATCTAACGCAGAACAACATGACCAGTGTCCCCACAAAGGCCTCATTGATAAACATCAAACACCCACAAGGACAAATCAGTCAATTTTCCATGTCCTCGTTTTTTTTTTTCACCGAGTTGCACCGACATGAAGGAGTGGTGTCTCCTGTGGGAGCAGCGGGACACCTCTCTCCGCGGAGCAGCGCGAACACAAACGGCGAAGGCGGAGGCTGCGGCTGGGAGCGCGGCGTTGGTACGGCTCGCCTTCATCCCACAGGTCAGGAGAGGACGGGAGCGGGAGAAGGAGCACGTGTGCCCACACATATTAGAAAGTGAAAGGCGCATGCAGGAGGACGCCTGTTTGCAGCCCTTCCTGAGCTGGCCAAAGCGTTACAAGATTAAAAGACAAAAGTGAACAAAGGAGGATAAAAATAGGTCATTTACCAGAGGAGGAGGAGTTGGAAGGAGCAAGGGATTAAAGCACAGAGGAAGCGCAATTAGCATCTCCACCAGAGGCCCTTTTCTCTGCCTATGGGTAGGCTGCTTTGTTTGTTTGCATTTTCCACAGATGAGATGAACGACAGGATGTCATCCTACGCTTACTGTACTTTTATTTCAATAAAAACAAAGCAAAAACAACAACAACAAAAAAAACAGGGCAAATGGACCGTCATGTTGCTTTTATCAAGAATTCTGTTCTTCTGCCACGAACAGATATGATCAATTATTGCACTGACGGAGCTTTTCTTTAAACGTAGGAGGGAATAACCACAACAAAAACCCTCCACCTCCACAAGAGCTTAGATAAGAGAGGCCAAGATGTTTCTACTCAGAAATGTTGGCCTTGGTCTTTGAAGATGATCTCAAATTCCAGCTTTGCCGTCCAAGCGGATGTAAATCTGTAGGCACCAGCGCGATCAGCATAACCATCTCGTCAAGTCGGCAGCAAAACGAACAGGAGTCTCGCCAACGGCGGCCTGTCCTAGACGCCACGTAGCAGGGAGGAATTTGACATTTTATTGGCGTCGCTCTAGAAAGCCACAGTGCGCCGTCCTTCCTTCACCGTCATTTTACGACATTAGCGGCGACGGCGGTATATGTTAACAGGAAAATGTGAGAAGCCAAACAGAATCGAGGGAAATCACGAGAAATGCAAGCGCAGAGAGAAACAAGCGAGAGTACAGTACGTCCCTGCTCAGGCATTCGCTGTCTTCCTGTTTGCACCCTTTTTAGCTTCCTCATACTTTTCTCCTGAGGCACTCACAAAATGTCTAAGCTGCACTCTCTTATCATGATCCTTTAAAATCCTCCCCTTCTCCTGCTCTTATCATCAAGTGTTTCTTAAAATTCATTTTTCAGCCATAAAAAATAAAAAAGACCTCATGTTGTCCAGGACTCTGAGGCTTTAAGCATGTGCCGTGTTAATGCACTGATCTGTGACAAACAACTAGATTTGCATGCTAAACCTGCACAGTCGTTTGATTTGTCACTGACAGATTAACATGTTGGTATGATGTACAGACAACATGGCTGAAGCGCTTCACACTGCAAATTTGCAATCTGCTGGAACCATAGGCATTGAGAAGAAAAAGAAAAAGCTGGAAAAGACATACAGTAGGAGCATAATCAGTATTGCTCACATGTTAAAAAACAATAAAACAAAAACATACACAACTAATTCAACTCAAACGTCCCCATCTTGTTTAATTTGGGAATGTCTGATGGGTATTTCTTGGGTATACATTTGCCACGAGCATTCAAAAAAAACAAAAAAATGTTTCACGCTCATAGTCTTCAGCACTGCTGCCTTGCAGCTAGACGGTCCTGGGTTCGAATTCCGGTCTGGAGGCATTCTGCAGGGAGTTTGCATCTTTTGCCCTGGGCATGCCTGGATTCTCATCAGGTACTCGGACTTCCTCCCACAGTACAGAAACATGACTCTTAGGGGAAGTGGTTACTATGAATCGCATGCAAGCCTGACTGTGTGCAAGCTTGGTTGTTTGTCCTGTGTGTCTGTATGCTTCCCTGGGATGAACAGGCATAGACAATAGATGGATGACTTTCCATTTTCTTCTTATTGATATAAATTTCCCCAAGAATTTCTGGGGTTTTATTCAATGTTGAAAGTGTTTTCTGTATTGTATTGCATATAAAGATGTTCCATTTTACAGAGGACAGTCGTTGTGATCGATGCGGCCATCCCCGAGTGATGGATACATGAGGAAAAAAGAGCACAAGAAACTTGAGAAATACCAAGGGCTAAGGGAGAGGCACCCACCCTACTCAGGAGTATGAGGGGTAGGTGAGAGAGCAATATATATATATATATATATATATATATATATAACTATTTTACACCGAATGTCTGAGTGCGTGAGAGTTCCCCATCTCTAGTTTCCAGGTTTGTGTCTGTGCAGGTGTGCGAGGGCGGCATAAATAAGCCCAGTAACTGGTTGGTTGGGTTTGAGCTGAGGTTACAAAACAAACATGGTGACTAAAGCGCCTGAGCCGGGTTGAAAAAGTTTTTCAAGGTTTCCAAAGGAATTTTTGTACAAGAGTGATCAAATGTTAGACAACGGTTATAAAAGTTGATTACTGAATGCTGTGCTCACGTGTCCACATGCAGATTTCATGCAGCTTATCAAATCAATATGACTTCATCCAATTTAGGTCTAATTGAACTGTACAGGGAGCATTAATATCTAAATTAATCAAATTTAAAACAGACAATCTCAAAGAAAGCATACAGCTTATACATAGAAATAATTTGTTATGTTGTCTGGGCAAGTTACGGTCTCCATTATGAAATTTAAAGTAAAGGATCCAATAGATTTTAACCTCCCCTTTACTCCTTTAAATCTGTGGAGAGATTTTTTTTCCCCCCAAAACTAAATACAGTAAATTTTGTGTAAAAAAACAACTTACCAAGTTAACTAAACCTTTATTTATTCATTCTTTCAATCAACTGTAGAACAAAAGAAGAAAATGCAGCCTGGTCACAGGAAATAACTCAAAACGTGATGTAGAGCAAATTAAAAGGACAGACTAAGAAGAAACACTGTCTTATTCGTTGCAGTAGCCATTAGAAGCAGTGTAACCATGCTCGACGAGAAGGCTTATGAAATATGAAGTGAAGCCAACGTGCAGGGATGCATGCGCGTCTTTAAATGTGAACAGAAAGCTTTTTATAATGATGGCAACTCAGAGTTTGACCCCTTGTTTTCGGTTCTCCGGGATGACGCAGAACGATCCTTGTGAGCCTCCCATTACATAACATCGTGATGTGTAGTCAATAAAAAGATCTGGCTAATGATTCAAGAGGAAAAACAGGCAGCCACGTACTTCCTCAGGTGAACTCCGGTCTAAGCTCATGCTCGGGGCCACCTGACAGAGGCTGGCACGGACGGCTTCTGCTCGTACGTGTGTGTACAGTTGGGAGGCCACGCAGGCTATTTGAAGCCCGTAATCTCTGTTCATCTCTGACCTGTGGCCTGCCCACATCCAAGCTCGCGTCACTTCTCTCCGTTGGTGTAATGAAGTAACGCAAGCGCGGGCCACAGCCGGGGGGGGACGACGAAGACATAATTGGTATCGAACGGCGCTAAAGACGTAAATCTCTTCAGTCCAGCGAACAGTCGCCGTATTGACAAACGGATGCTGTAATCCAGAGGGGCTCAGTGTCGTGCTTCTGGCAACTAATCACTATCTGCTGCTACGAAGGCTCATCAACAGGGTTCACGTAGCCGTGGCCCGAACCTCAATCATATCATTGCGCGCAGCCGGCCTTCTGAACCGACACGTGCTAAATAAACCCGTTGTCCACTTTTTTTTCCCCACCGCAGAAACACAATCCACACGTCAGAGATATCACATTTTCAGCGCTGACCTGCTGCAACCTCCGTCTGTTCCTGAAAACTCCCGCCAGCCCTTATTCCAACCGCTGAACTTCAAACATCTCGGCAAAATCAATCGGGTTTTCATTGAGACGATGGAGACACTTTGCCCCACCATCGATCAAGTCAAGAGCATTTTGAAAAAACAGTTTCGACAACAGAATGGAGATAAAAACATGAGTGTAGCGGAATGAAATGAAATGGCACTAAAAACTATTTCTTGTTCTAAACACACACAAAGAAACATGGTAGGTGGGAAGGAAATGAGGTGTCTATGTGCTCAACGATGTGAAAAAAAGACTTGCCTCCTTTCAGATTTCCTCTGTTTTTGCTCACACTTTTGTCAAGCTTAAATATTCCTGATCAAAAGAATAGTCGTTTGAGACAGACAGCACGAATAAATAAAAAAAATATAGTTGTCAAATGATGATTTAATTTATTGGAAGATAAAAGTCATTCCAAATAAGTCCCCCATTGAAAAAGTAACTGCTCCTCCCAAATCTGATATGTGGATGTGCCATCAAGTTTTTAAAATTGTTTAAATTAAGCCACATTGGAGGGATTGTATGTAGCTATAGTTGATAATACTGTTCAGAAAGACTTTTTTTATACTGGGTGAAATGGTCCTTCCATGATGACAGTTGTCAATACATTAAGTACTGAAATTTAGATTTCTGTGAAAGCCGCAGGCCTGTAAAAACTCTGACTGATTCCTGCCGGCTGCGCAAACGCCCTTCTAGTGTTTATGAATCTGGTTAGCTTAGCAGTTAGCTTAGCGGTTAGCTTTGGTGTTAGCCGTTCATTGTAGCTCCGCTGCTCTCACTGCGTACAAGTTTAAGAGAAGAGGAGGCAGGCCTCAGTAGAAAGAAATAAGACCATAGTGGATTTGGGAGAGTTTTTTTTCACGTGAACCCCCTGAGGAGTGGAAAAAATGGGTAAGACGGTCTCGGGTATGCGCCGTTATTCAAAAAGGGACTTGAGGAAACTTTCCAGTTCTTCTTGACGGGCAGTCACCCGTCAAGAAGAACAGTTTAAAGCAAACTGGTTGTTCTTGTAATTTTCTCATGGACGTCATTTTTGTCCAGTCTCTGCTGAACGCTAATGTTAACTAAGGCAAATGAGGTTTGTAATGCCTACATTGTTGTTCTGGGTCCTATTGTGTTGCTCTCTGAGATCTTTTAGACTACTTCATGGTGACAGGTTTTATTCAAGTGCATATTTGATTCTCCAGGTCTGGCTGGACGTGGTTAGTGAAATTTAACTAAATAAAATGTGGCTAATTACAGTTTTACTTTTGTGTTTACTCTGGTTATGTCTCATTAAAACAATGATCTGTACAATTAAAACCAAAAACAGAAGAAACCCAGAAGCGGGGAAGTAGTTTTTGCCAACACTGAGGGACTACGCTGGGTTCTTCTGATTAGCGGCTCCGCTCTGAGGACAGATTTGGAGGACAGACACTGCTGGGCTGATTACACTACAGGAGGAGGAGCTCTCTACTCCACGGGTCTCTGGGGTGCACCGCCACATTAACTGTACGACGGAGGGTTTCAGGGCTGTAGACCATCCAGACAATCACCCACCTGCAGCAGTCCCCTGACAGAGAGTAATGTGACAGCGGCCCTGATTTCTCCATCAAAGGCGACGAACAGCATTCTAAGTCCGTGTCCTCGTCCATGTAGCACAACGGGGCTAGGAGAGTCCCAGACACGCTGACTGCATCTGGGGTTGTCCTCCGGCTCGCCCCCTTAGAAGGCGATCCGCGATGCTCCACTTCAAACACGCTGTCGTCTCCTTGCGAGAGGAAGCCCGACTCTGTGCACTCCAGCATAGTGCTGCTGGACTTGGAGATGTGGAGGTGGGAGGCGTAGCTCCCCAGCTCAGAGAACTGCAGGCTGGCCGAGGTAGAAGATTGGGAGAAGGGAAGGAGGAGACGAAGGAAGTTGGAGCCCTGAGTGGATAGAGGCTGGAGGAGACTGTTTTGATGAGAAAGGTGAGCGGGACTGGATGGGTTGGTCAACATGTACTTGTGGTTCTTGGTGAGGGAGGGGACGAGGTGGAGGTTGGTGCGGGTTGAAAGTGGCGCGTCGGGGCTCTTTCTCGTAGGCGTGGCGGCCAGACCGTCGCCGAGCATCCTGCTGCTGGGACACTGAGCGTGCTCGGGCTTCGCATCCAGCTCTCCCTCTGAGCAAGTTCGATCTATGAAGTGCAGCCCCCGACAAAGGTTGTCCACACGCTGGCCCATGTCATTCAGAGACATAGAAAACCTGAGGGAGCTTTTGGGCCGGGTGCCGACAGAGCCGGGGCGCAGCACAGAGAGCCAGTCTCGCTGTTTGGTGCACTTGGAGCCTTGCAGAGAGTCTGCGCACAGGGTGGTCACTGAAAGCCCCTCAGAGGTTTTACCGCTGGAGTTCAGCAGAACCACTGCAGTCTGCTTCCGAGCGTCCTGATCCTGACTGCTGTAGTGTGGATGTTTATGTGTGTGTGTGTGTGTGTGTGTGTTTATGAAAGAGGATCAAGTGATAGACAATGGGATTAGAAAGTGGAGAAAAAGACAAAAAAAGAGAAATGGAAAAGACAATCATGTGCTTTAAAATGGAGAAACAACAAAAAAAAAAGGAAGATGAGGTTGACTTTAGCCTTTTCTAGCAAATGCAAGACTTGATCTCAAATTATAATATCATCAAAAAGTTAATTGTGTCAGCAATGCAATTCAACCGGGTAAATTCATATCACACAGTATATATCTTCCTATCTAACGAATGAAAGCATTTATGTGGGTTAATAATGATTTTGGCTCACTTTATTTCCATCTGATAATGACTTTGGACCACTGAGCAACAGTCCTGTTTTCTTCTGAGCTCGGGTAAGATGGTTCTGGTGACGGCTCTGGTTCAACATTGGCTGAACTCAAGTAATGCAAGCTTTGCATAACTATCCTCTTAAGGCTGCAAAAGCACCTTTAGCGCCTGCAGCTTTGTTTTTCACCACCGATTTTCTTCCCCAATAGATTTGGATGCAGCACTCTTAACAGGCAACTTTAGCAGTCTTCTTCAGGACCCAACACTAATTTTAAGGGAACACGATTTTGGATTTTTCATTAGCTACAAACCGGAATCATCAAAAACTGACTGAAATAAACCCTGGACATAAATCACTTGGTGTAAAAAAAAAAAAAAATCTATATGATCAATAAGATTCTTTCTCTTTTAATTGAATAATTAAAATCAACAAACTTTTCAATGATATTCCAGTTCACAGCGATACATTTGTACTTGGTGATCCGATAAAGCAAATCTTGCAGCAGTTTAGAAGAAGCCCTAGGAAGTCAGACACTGACGACCAGCGGCTCAGAGCTACAGGGTAAGACAACACCACCCGCTGATGGGGAGCTTCACCACAACGTTCGGACCGAAAAAGATTCGACTGATTGCCCTCAGGTGCACGTATAACCATTGACGAGGGTGAATGGAGTGAATTGGGACAGTCTGTACCTGCAGATGTCCTGGCTGGAGGGGGAAACGGATGTCCTTGAGAAACTGCATGGGGCGTTGACTGAGGTCGGGCTCCCAGCCTGAAGAACAAAAACATACAAAAGGGTTCAAGAGAGAAAATTCAATCACGTGGTCATTAACTCTCCACAGTTACATAAACACGACATTACCTAGCATGTCGCATCAAATTATATTTTACAGTGACTGGTTTAGGATTCAAAGCATGATGAATACTGATGCAAAAGATAAAAAGGAGATTGGTTGGGGGGCCCCCAAACACTGTTAGTTAATCTATTGGATTAAAGTTGAGGCACGCATATTCTGTCGGAGAGCAAGGCAACCATGAGGAGAGATGCTGATGAGAGAGATACGAAAGCATGTGTTGCCGAGCAAAGGCAGAGCTGCAGGCAGCGAGGATGCGAGGAACGTTTAAAAGACAGACCTGAAGCAACAAGGCTTTTAATAAACTTGTGGAAAATCACCGGCTGTTATAGTGCTTGGAATGTAAAAATATTCTTAAATACGACTTAAATTGTTTGTAAATAAACTGATGCGAGCTTTTTGCCTTTTCCAAATGGAGATTTAAAACCAGGTGATTTTGCATTCAGTTCAACTCGTTACACAGAAACCTGCTCAAAGGTGAACATCTATACCCTAGAATCAAGTCCTACTGGTTTCTCTGACAGGTTCCCTTTCAGGATTGCCTTCCATTTAGCTTTAACCAACTTTCCGTCAGCTATGACATCCTCCTCTGTCTCTGCTGAGAAACAGAGAAGGGTGGGGGCTCAGAGCTAATTTACTGCTTTTTTACCATTGTGGTGAGTATATGAAATTGTTAGGATTCTGTCTTATTTAGGGGTATCAGAGTAGCAGAGGCCAAACACAAATGCACGATTTTCAGATATCAGTTTGTGACAAAAAATACTGAACATTTTTCTTCTACTACTACTTGTCTATCACATAAAATAGCAGCAAAATCCATAGGAGTTTATAGGTGAAACTGCATAATTTGTCACATTACAACAGAAGTGAATAATTTTGCAAAGCACAGTTCAGTTCTGCCGGTTCTTCTGTCACAATGGTAATTATCTGAACCGTCATGGACATAACAGGAAACGTCTGTTTTCCAGCCTGTGATACGGTTTTAATGTGTTTTAATGTGTGACAGAACACAAATAATGCCCTTCAGAACCAATAATTTAGCCATTATTCTCCCTACTTGGAAAACATCATTGACATAGGTTAAAATATGTAAATTTTTAGCACAAACTGTAGTGCGGATCAGCAAGACTCCCACATAAATTTGTTTTCCCTTTAGGGTTTCATTGAGGAGTGAAACAAGATGTAATTTGTAATCTTCTTGTAAATTAGTGTTATTGATCATACCAGAGTCGATACACCTTTAGATCTAAATATCATGATTTAAGGCTTCTCATCACTGCTTTTTCTTTTTAGTTTCACCGCAGATGTGGCATCAAACACATGCAGTTTATTGATATTGATTAACAGTGTAAAATGACCTGTGGCCTGCCCACATCTAAGCTCGCGTCACTTCTCTCAAATCAGAGTTTGAGTGGCTAACATGAAGACGATTTCAACATGAGACCAGCCATCTGCTGACTTTATTTCCTGCTAAAGGAAAATATATAAAGTATAGCTCATTACCTAACACAGATCAATGTCCAGCTATGCCCTCCAGCCTGTGTTATCTCTGTGTGCATGTGCTGCACAGTTTCCCCTTTGAAAAAAAAAAACAAAACAGCTTTCGGTTCCACAGCAATGGCCAAACTTTTTTCTTTGTTCCAGTTCTCTTCAATTGTTCCTCCAAGGTTACCGTTTCACCATATCAACTTGTTCCTCCTGCTTTAATATTAAAACTATTTTATGACTAAAGATCACAATAAAAAAAAGGCAGCTCACTAATAACTACGGTGGGTCGTAAAGGTGTTTATACCCTTTGAGCTTGTTCCCATTTTGTCACTTTGCATTATACCACATACTTTATTTCGTTGGGATTTTAGAGATTTATACTTACACACAGTAAAGCTGTGTGTAAATATAAATCCAGATAGTCGGTGAAGGCTTTAGAGTAAAGCTGGAGAACAAAGGGAATCACAAAGACTGACGAGTAAGGAGAAGGCTGTAGAGCAGTTTAAAGCAAACCAAGCTATATGACAATCTACCAACCTTTTTAAGTGGAGCTCTGCTCATTCCATCGTATAAAAATGCAAACCTACCCAGTCATGGCCTTCAACTCAAACTAACCAGAAAAGGGGAGCATTGTTTAGAGAAGCAGCCAAGAGGCCCTGGGCAACGCTGCAGGAGCTGTGGAGATGTACGGCTCAGGAAAACTATCAGTTATGCACTTTATCCTTTACGGAAGGGCGCTAAGAAAGGAAGCCATTATTAAAGGAGGGCAGCACAGTTTTAGCTCTGCATAACATTGCAATATGGTTACTGAATATTGAGACGACGCATTGACCCCTCATTTTGGCTATTGCATTAGTTTAACGTCCCTAAAACCTTTTTTCTGAGCTTTAGCATCTGAATCACTAAGATATTGACTGTGATTAGATATTGGGTATACAACCATAAAAATTCAATAAAAATGGCTAAATATGTTATCATTAGCCCTGCGATAGACTGGCGACCTGTCCAGGGTGTACCCCGCCTCTCGCCCATTGACAGCTGGAGGTAAGCAACAGCACCCCTCGTGACCCCACAAGGGATAGACGTGTTAGAAAATGGATGGATGGATGGATGTTATCATCAGCAAGCAGGTCTTGAAACTTTGGAGCCCACCAAACATGGAATTGTAAAAGCTCCTTTGCCATTGCGTTCAATCGTATTGCAAGGGCGACAGCAGTTTGAGACACTGTGCAGGTGGAAAAGAAAGCTCCAGCAACTGTGCAGTTCGCCAGATCCCATAAGGGAAACATGGAGAAAAAAATCTAAAGAAGGTGCTCTGTGATGTTTAACATGGACATCACTGTGAACACAACATCATACGGTGGAGGACGGTCGTGGGGATGTCATGCTGCGGTCATGCTTTTCTCAAGCGGTTGTTATAGGTCAGCTGCTGCAAAACTGGGGCAGATTTTAACCTTCAGGCAGGGAGCCTGTAGACATACAGCCAATGCTACAATGCACCATGTCTTACATTTGCCCATAGTCCAGTCCAGATAAAAACAAAATAGCAAGAGCCGAAAACTGATGCTCCGAGACACGATCAATCAGATCTGAAAGAATCTGAGCCATTTTACAACAAAAGCTGGATAGAAACACGCCATGAAACACAACAAAAGGTTGTCCAAGAAAACAATGCATCACGAAGGGCTGAACACAAACGCAAGTTGAAATATTTCAAAACCACATATATTCTTTAGCCTTCAAATGAACGCGTTATTCTATGTTAACATACAAATGCTTTCAGCACTAACAATTTATCCAAAGCATCACAAACTTGGCGTGATGAATGCAGCAGAGCTACTAAATGTTGGTCCGTTTAGAAGCTCTGCTCCTGTTAATCATTCGCAGTCATTTCAGGCGGGCTGGCCAATAAATAACCAGCAGTGACTCTGAGCAGTCAGACGACAGGGTGGCGAGAGTGATCCTGAGATTTTAATTTGTAACCGCCTGCCCTCCGTCTAAATCTTTGGACTTTTATCAAACTTCATTTCATGTGGGCTTTTCTGCCTCCAACCTTCTCACTTTTAAGTAAACCGTGTCCACTAAACAACACCCTCTCTCCTCAGTTTTTTTTTCTATCCCAAATCGTCACACATTCCCTCATTCATAAAGAAAATGCTATTTTGAGGCTGTTTAACAGATTTTTTTTTTTTTTACTTTACACTACAATTAAAGGCTAGAAAATGTAAAGAAATCACAGAGTTCATGAAAAGGCGTCAGGGTGAACTTGGCCTTGCCCAAATGAATTTCACGTCAGATTCATTTAAAGGTTTTATTGACGATTTCCTCAAGGAGAAAGCAGAGGCTGCCTGTCAGCAAGATTACATAAGAGCTCCTGATAAGACTTGATATCAAGCAAGCTTGGACGAAGAATCATTAACTCGTCCAGCAGATCCAGATTATGTTGCCTGAAAACGGCTTTGTCACTGTTGCTCTCTCTGATAGCCATTTGCTTTTTATCTCTTTTCATTAATCTGTTTATTTTGTTTTTTAACTGTTTATCTACACTCAAGGTCCGCTCAGCAGTCCGAGCGCTGATGAAGGCTGACACAGCACTGCTTCCCGGGGATAGAAAAAATAACCCAACATATATTGTCTCGCCAAGAGCTAGATGCAATGATGGAAGGTCTGTGTGGCCCGCAGAAAGAGTCGGCGCCTGATTACGCCGGGTTTACGTCCGTCTCTGACCTTCATGCAGATTCATCGCAAAACTAACTTATCACAGCTCTGCTGAAACATTGACCTGAGTAAACACTTCATTTATCCAGTTTTTAAATTAGAGTCATTTTAATGCAATCAAAGCTGCTTTTTTATTTAAATTTGTTTCTCGAATCAGAGCCCAGAACTGTATTTGATACACATAATACTAGAGGTGTTTTCACATTATAGGTGCAATGACTCTTAGGTAGCATAGGTGCCTCAATGATGAGCAATATTTCTGGTGTATCGAGGTAAGAGCTTTCATGTTGACCATGAGAAGCAGTGGGGAGATTGTTCAAATATTGAAGCTATTTCCAGTGATTATACACCCTGAGTAATCACTAAACCCTGTGGTAGGTCTCTATGAAACCCAACCAAAGGCAGGCAGGAGCGTTTACTGTCAGCAACGATCTGGGCCACTTCAACATTAAAGTCATGTAATAACATTTTCCCTGTCTCATTGAGACACTAGAAAGATATTTAGACGCGTAATCTGGGCAACTTGATAGCAGTAGTCCGTGTCAAAGGCTTGATTGGCCAATTATTTCTCTGGCACTTAACACCAATCTAAATCATGCATTTTATCTCCTTCGTGACACTTTTGTGTGAGCTAGAAAAACTGCTGCGATCTTGGATGAGCCTTAATGCGACAGCTCTATCTCCATTAGAAGAGGGAACGCCCCGACATATTAAAAATTCATAAAATTGGCTTTATGTACTCATTATCCACAGAGTACTTCTCTTATTTACTTGCGATGATTTCCATCTACGCAATTTTTTTTGCATTAACTTGAGCCATTAAGATTGTTTGCTCCCTGCCTTTTCTTTGCATAGAAAATACTCATGGACCTGTGAGTCCGTTTATGTTGTGTGTTTGTCTGGCATTAGCTTTGTGTGCCCTCTGTTTTCCTTTCCCAGGGTACGTACACCTGGCTTCTAGCTTTCAGCATTTAGGGAGAGGCATCAGCTCACAATGCTAATAGCAGTTAGCGCCACAACAAACAGCAGATCCTTCTGGTTTTCCCCGACTTGCGGATCAGATTTCCACAAATAAATGACTGCAGGTTACGACGAGAACAAAAACTTACTGAAACCTCACTCCTTTTTAAACCAGTGAAATCAGTTGTGAACATGCACTACCGCTTGAAAGATGTACCCCGTTTTCACCAGGGCTCAGGATGTTTTCTTTGATAATCCTCCATCAGTAATTTCACAACATAACTGGCTTTTCTCCACGGAGAAACAAAGCTTGCTCGATCAGGAAAAGAAAATGCTGCAACAAACACATCTGCAGCTGGTAACAATAGATTTTATACGGCACTTGCCGTATGAGCCGTACCCCAAGATGCGGGCAATGAGACTTGTGGAGAGCTGGAAGACAGAAACGCACAGAACCCTGAAGCGACCAAGCCTGCACGACAAACCAGCAGTTCTTCAATTTAAAGCTTCACCAGATGCTTCACTGCATATCAGTTGCAGTCCAACGTATCCCTGAGTGGCTGCTTTACGAGCTCAGGAGGACTGTTAATAGTTTAATTCGTTCCCAAAGCCGCGTGGGAGGCACTGCCAGCTCTGTGCTAAACAGAGAAAGGGCTCCAGCTAAGCCTTCTGACCTCGCCGGGTGGAAAATCAACTCGTGCCAAATCGGCGGACAATCTTCAGCCCGCACCACGGGCTCGGATGATGCTCCAGCGGCGCTTCGGAGCAGATCAACACACTCAACCCTGGCCAGTTTTCACAATTTCTCTTACAGCTTTCTTCACGACAAGCTTTATAAACACGTGTTGAGTGAATGATCGGAAAACATGGGACGTAATCCTTTTTCACCGTATCTGTGGGGTACCTTTAACCCCCACAGGGACAAGCTCATTGATGGAGGCAATAGCACCCTTATGAAAGAGTGTACCTCGTGGCTAAAAATGAATGCCTGCTTTCTAAGCCTCTCATGTTTCTCCTGACAGGTATTCCTCTGGCAGCCCTTCACACGCCTGCATATCTGCAACTTTGACATATTACTGCGGTGAACTCAGCAGAAAAAGCAGGACAGCGCCCACCATAAGGATCACAAGCATCTTGTTAGGTTATTGGCACAATAGAGGAGCGGGTTGCGTCGACAGAACGACTTCTTTGTGTGCTTGAGAGCTCTCAGATGCTCCAAAGCGGACCGTTGTGCCAAGCTGTTGTGAAATACTGCTACCATGATGAAGCAGTAGTTATTTAAATAGAGACATATCAGTGAAGTAGGTCAACAGTTGGATAAAAGCGTATTCTTCCTCTTTTTTTTTTTCGTTTGTTGCTGATCTGACACCATTCAATGCGATTTGGTTTGAACTTGAGTGACGCGATCAAATTCAACAACACTTGGCTGTCCTTATTTTTAAGGGTTAAACAAACCGAATCTCAGTAAAGGATTTTTTTTTTTTTTTTTTTTTTTTTACGCGAAAGCCTCTCTCTGCTGCCCCTCCAAACAAGGCACATGTGTAATTCAACAGAACATCATCGGTGGTGCATCTCACTGTGATGCAGTGTTGCAGGACAAATTAACTTGGCCTACATTTTGTATTCTTGCGGCAAAGGGAAGATTTGAGCGGCTGCCGAAAATATGAAAATCCTTCATCTCATCCTGCCAATACAGCAGAGAGCGAGGAGACTTATAAATACACTGCATATATGAATAAAACCCTCACTTCTCTGCTCTTGCAGATCTTATTTGATGCCACTTTGAGGAAATGGGGTTTTTAAAAGACAGTGTAGAAAGGAAAATGTATGATAATCCTGCAACGGACTTGACTGTTGGCATCACCTGCTAAAAAAACCTGATTTAGTTACTTTCTTTGTCTGGTTTGGAAATTTAGTCCCACCTTTTCTGTATCGAGCAGACGCGCTCTTTTTAAAACAGATGAGCGTTCTCGGCCATCCAGAGAACAATTAATCCCGATTTAGAACCTGTCCGTCAGTCGCATTTCCCTGAAGGGGGGGAGAAGGAAACACCATCTGGCAGCACGACTGCTGGATATTAATTAAAGCTGTCAAACTTAAGCGCGTCCTTAATACTTCATGTCTATCACTTCATTTAACTCTCCCACTTGTCAGAGGAATGGTGGTCTAGGTAGGACGCTCAATGACAACGCGTCTGCTTACCGCCAACCACAGAAACCGCAGTCCTCCTGCACGACCTCCTAGCAGGAGCTGTTGCCATATTACAGCCACAACGCAAGAAATTTGAATGAAACGATTTGTGTTTATTTTGGTAAAGTTTAGATTCTCAGAAATGTTGATTATTACCTATAAACAAATTTTTTTTATCAGGGCAGAAATGTCGGCCCACTAAAAAGTAATTTACTGTACACTATATGCACTCAATACTGAGTCCAGGATCTCTTGACACTTTTTCCTTCCACTCAACTTTTCATTACTGCTCTTTGGCACAACACTCTAAAGAGCCAACTTTTTTTTTTTTTTTTAGCAGTGACGTTATATGGCTTATACTCCCTTAGAGGGCGTCGATGCTTGTCACCTTAGCCGTCTAGCACATGGGTGAGTGTGTAATAGCACGGCCAAGCAGTCCATTTCATTAACGAAGCTGAACACCGTCCAATAAGACAGTATTTATGTCCAACCACAACCATTACCCCCGAAAATGAGCAGTAAATTTGCCACTTGGGCGTCTTAAATCCCACCTTCCTCGTGTCTAAAGAGCGAGCGGGCTGGCGAATCAAATCAACCTGCAGGGAGCTGTCCTCTGGTGACAAAATAACCCTGACATCTATTAGTCCAACTAAAGCGTTTAAACTCTAAGAGGCTCAGGGGAGTGTGGACTGATGCCGTGGCACCTCACTCTATACAGGAGGCTAGCTTCAGGTACAGTGGCATGAGAGGAAAGAGACAAAAAAAAAAAGGATGAAGAGAGAGGTGTGCAGAGACTGATTGGAGAAGATCAGAGACCCTAATTGGGGCCATGCGATGGGAAATGAGCTTCTCCATCACCGGTTTTCACTCTGAAAGCTCCTTCCACCGGGCTTGATCTTTAATTTATAGATTCTTTCATTTGTATGGGTGTCACTCACCTTTGATATATTGCTGGATCTGCTTGCAGAATGACCCAGAGGCTTTTCATTCTGTAAAATAAAAAGAGGGGGAGAAAAAACAAAACATTTTCAGTAAATAAAAACACATTAAAGCAAAATGGAAAAAAAATATTCAATGCTGGCCAACGTGCTCGCTGGGAAAAGACAATTTATTTTTACCATATGAAGTGCACTTTATTTCTAATGAAAAGTGCTGGTAAAGGAGCAGCCTTCCTGCGTCAGATGGAAGGCATTTATAGGGTAAATCAGGGAGAACTGATTCAAGCTATCCAAAGCTCAGGGTGTCAGCGAACCACGGCCGTTTGGCATTTTAAATTGATAAATCAACTTATTATGGCAAGAGATGAGAAGAGGACAAGCTGACTCCATACCGCGTCGTCCAAAAACTTCAAATCCAACGGTTTCATAATATTTGCATCATTAGCAGGGAAACAGAACAAGCCAATACTTCCAAAGCTGTCAAGATGCGTTATAAGCTTTAGTGATTCCCACTCGTGTCCTCAGCTTGCATCAGAGGCGGGGATAAACATCTGCTGGCGTGTCCTGGCTCATTCAGGATTGGCATTAAAGGCGAGCGTGCTTTTCTTCATCAGTGATCGATTATGATTATGTAACGCAGAATTTGCAGATATGACTGGACGTGTCAAAGAGCGTGTAAAATATAGCTTAGCTGAGAGAGACTGGCCCTGTGGGAGCACTTTCTCATCATTTCTATGTTAGGTATGGCTTAATTAAAGTGTTAAGGGGTGAAAACCAGCTCTATTACACTTTCCCCATGCTGAACTCCTCCTGCATTATTCAGACCACACACTAACTCAATTTTCCAAATATTAGATTATTTAATAGGACAAAACCCACTAAAACCCAACCACGGTTTATTTTTCATCAGTAAAATTGTCTATGCTTTGATCGCTGCATTAATACTTGCTTTTATATATATATATATATATATATATATATATATATATATATATATATATATATATATATATATATATATATATATATATATATATATATATATATAAACTGCCAACAATTAGAAGAATTACATACATCAGCATCTACCAACATGTCTAAAACCCAATTCCACTGTCTCACTGCAGCAGGCCTGCTTTATATTGAATAAAAAAAAAAAGCTGCTGATACTGATCCATCCCAGCAAGTGCAGGTGGAAACCTGATCCGACGGCTTGGCTGCTCTATTCCTGGCAGAGTGTGTAGAGAGTAAAATGAGTTTGTTTAAAATTAACATCACGATAGATAAGAGAATGAAGGCTCAAGTAAAATAAGAAAGTCCTTGTTTGAGAGGTTAAAATACACCAAATAAAGCCATTATTATAAAACCCTATACAGCTTAATCCTTAGTTTCATAATGTGTTTTACAAGGCAAAACTAGCCTTTTTGTTTTGACAAAAAACAAACAAAAAAACAAAACAAAGAAACGCGGAAACCTGTAGTGTGCAACTGTGCCTTTGTCTGGTTTTCTCTCTTTTTTTCCCTTTAAACTACTGCGGTCATTATATTTTAAGGCTATAAACTTCTGGTCAACCCAGAGACACAAACAATCGTGCACATATACGCTCACAAGCGAGGGCAGCTTAGCATGACCAACTGAACTGATATGTATGTTTCTAATACCAGTAAATACCAAGAGGCAACTTTGCTTTGGTATCACCATGCAGCCATTCTGTACATTGCAGCATCTAAAAAAATATATATTTCGGAGATTAAATGCCCACATGTCTTGGTAGCAGGTTTTCTTTGGAGAATTTGTAATGTTTAAACACAAGAATTTATGACTGACGTGTAGCAAGTATTCATAAAGTGGCCGGGCCATAAATATGTAAACTGAGGCAAGAATCCACAGACTGCAACTAAATAAAGAAATAAAATAAAGAAGCAGAAGAGGGAACACTTCTCAGCTAATTTCTGGGTTCATGGTTGAAAAAGTCCAAGAGTTCACGATACCTGTTCCATCATATGATGAACATCTAGTATCTATGAAATCTCTGCAGGGGCACGCCAGCTCTCGTTTCCCAGCACTCCGACTGTAACAAAAGGCTTGATGGAGTAAACAAACCTGACATTATGGTAACTATGTTAGGGTGGAAATATAATTATGATGGAGGCAGTGAAGAAAAATAAAACTCTGGTTGGACTATTTTTCCCCCCACTTTAATTATTAAATAAGAAGGGAAATAAAATATATTTATTTATAATATTCTTTTTGTTTTCTCATACTTTGCTCTGGAAAACACCTATGCCGAAAAACCTTTATTCCCCAATAGGAACCATTGTGGTCCGCTCCAGACACACTTCTGCTCCGTCAACAAAAACTGGAGTTTCTTCCTGCTTGTTTGTGCAAAGGCAGGAACCCGTTAGGTTCCTCTTCAGGACACAAACAGTAAATGCATTGATTATAGGCCCTTCGCACTTTGACAATATGCTGTGTTTATGAAGAATAGCGACTCTAAAACACAACACCATAGAGATGAGTAACATTCTCGTATTTAGTCTTGCAGAGATTGCAAAGATTTTAAAGCCATCTAAAAAAGAAATCCACACAAATTCATAACATGGTCCATTCATCTGGAAACTAAACTCCTTTTCAGGTTTATTGATGGCTTTCAGCACCTTGAATCATCTTGTTACTGAAAAGTGCTTTATAAATAAACTCGCCTAGCCTTATGAAGCGATCCCTTTGCTCAGATGGGAAGCTAGAGTCTACACACTCAGACTGTACGACAATCTGCAACCAATTATCACTCATCTGTGTCTAGTTGCCATGGTAATACGACTACTATAAGTGCCAAGTCTCTTCATCCTCCAACCCAGTCTTCACTTTCCACTGAAGACATGGGGACATATAAATGCTGTATAATACAGATAGTAGACAGACCTAGAAACATACAAACAAGCTTTCCCAACAAAACCAGAGCTGCTCAACAGTGATGACAAGATTATGAAATATAATGTGTTCTTCTGATTTCAACCAAACTCAAAAAGCAGGCAAATGGTTGACCTCTAAACTACTATGGCACAAACATCTGGTCTTACCGGGGTAAATGGCACTCGATTTGTGGTCAATGTGGATGTTTGGTGAAACAGAAATCGGTCGTCTTCTCCAGTGACAGAAAATGTTTCCAACATCTAAGGAGCTGTTAGAGGATTTAGAATCAATATAGTTTACTTCTCCTCTGGCGACTCGACTACGCGTCAGCATGAGGCTTTCCCTGCCAATATTGAACTGCTCATCTTTTTGTCTCCATCCCACAAGACGTGGCTTTTAAACCAGCAGAGTGACACTTGTTTTTGCTCTACTACAGACTCATTCAGGGAACGATTGAGGGACATTAAATCAAAAACTAACAGACTTAAAAACATCTCCTTTCCAAAAGCAGTGAGGGCTATCGCCCCCTGCTGAGAGTCAGTAAAGCATCAGCCCAGTTCGTGGTCTATTACATGTTACAAACACACTACTGGCAATGTCTATTTGCACACACTAGTTTCTCAGGGAGTGTCTGGTTTGACATCCATGCAGATTGCACAGTTCTGTAACTTGAAGGTTTAAAATTATTGCACAGTATTTTCTGTGTGCATGAGTGCGATGGAGCGGCCGACTAATTCATGCAACAGTATAGTAATCTACATCGTTTGTAAAGGGACTCCTATCTGACTTTCTGACTTAGATATGAGTCTCATTAGAAGCTAAGGACTATTTGCACACTTTAAGCTTTTCAGGAAGCGTCGCTGGACAGAGCAATCAACTGATTTCATAGATGAAAAAAGGTGTGGAAACACAATGTCTTGTTGTGTCTGCTTGTTATATGTAATCCGTGTGCATCCTTAACTGGAGTCTGTCTCATTATGGAAACACATTGTGCCATTAAAGATTCTTGATTCTTGGAGAGTTTGACCAAATTCTTTACTGTCGAGATTCACCACGACTGCAATCAGCCAAGTCAGTTCTTGAAGGTGGCGAACGCAGTCTTCTCTGCTTCTTGCTAACGGATTTTATTTCTGAGAGGGTAATTAAGAACAGAAAAAGTTATCAAATGAAGCACACACAGTGAAGACAATGGTCCGCAGTCTCAATTTAATGTTGGCTGCATCATTGGTTAAAGCTTGAGAACTCGCGTCTAAAGGTTTGTGCTTAACATGGTTTTTGGTGTTGCCACTCAAGACGATGGGCAAGAGTGTGAAAATAAGATGTTCTATCTTCACGCAGATTGATTTCAAAACTTTCAAAGAAGGTGCTGCTTCGACCTATTTCGTCCCTTGGTGAAATCTAAGGTGACCAGAGAACTTCAGCTACAAGGGAGGCGTGCAACACTCACTGCCAAACTCCTCTGAGATCTTACTTCTATTATGCCTGTTCATTTGGTTAGTTTTGAAGGGTACATGATAACTTATTATCTTCTATTGTTTTGAGAGAAGAATGAAAAGGGCTAAGGTGTGAGAACACATTACTGCACTGCAGGTTTTACTGTCAAGTTTTATGAAAAAACAACAACAACAACAACATATGTTTACAGATATGCTAGAGCCAGGAGGTAGAATGATAGATGGCTGCAAGGTAAGTCAAACATTTTCTGTTATTACTTTTTAGCTTTGTGAAAAGCATTATGTACTCTTCCTCAAGTGCACCGTCCTATTCTGATGCCAGAAAATAAATAACTCTACCCCGAAGCCAACACATTTGATTTGAATTAACACAAGAGCTGTTATTTAAAGCAGAACCTTCCTACAGGCACGTCATCTGATTTGCTAATTTGCTCCGAAGAGTAAATCTGCTCCAAGATGGGTGTTTTTTTTTTTGTCTGTACTTGCAAATTAAATGGTTCGTCTCCATTTCTTTGTCTTTGCTTTGTCAATGTGGTCAATTTAATTTCCACAAGATGGCAAGTACAGCTCTCCAAGGGTACAATTTGTCCAGAAAATCAATGACTAAGCTGACACAGGACCCAGTTTCCCAAGGTATGGCAATCAACGTTTAAAAAGCACAACAAAAATGTTCACAAAACTGATGATACCCGACCTCAGTCCTGTGTTCTCTGTCAAAAGTGAAAAAGCAAGGGAATACGCCAAAGCAAAGGTGTTGTTGAAATAACAAGGCCACATGTGTAATGTCGTAGATGGCAGTGATTAGGAGAGCTATTGAATAAACCCAGACTTTCATACTGACTTTTCCTTTAAAAAACATCACCGTCACACAAACTTCAAGATCCAAGACTCCTTTTTTTTTTTTGCCTCCAAACTTGTAAACTAAAAGGTGGCCTCATTATCTGGGCTCATGCATAATTCTGATAAAGCGCTCAGGTTTCACAGCTAAAGATGTGAAAAATTGAAAAAAAAAAAAAAAAAAGCCTGCAGGAGAATGATCTTATTCACCAGTGTCACAGTCTTTTAATTGAGTTGTTAGTTATTTTTTTGGCTGTTCTTTGCCTCAAAAGATTAAAGCTTTGCTCATTTTCATGCAACAATTACACGAAGAAAAGCAAACGCTCTAGCTTTTTTAAATGTGACCAAAATCCTAAGAAATATAAAATAACAAATATATTTGATGAAAACTTGATATCAGTCATTTGAAGCTAATGTTTTTGAACTGTCAAATGAAACTGCATGATAATACTACTATTACACTGAAATCTGTGATGGTACTTATACTGTCAGCCCTCATTTAGGACGTTCTAGTTGCAAGCAGAAAATCACGGGATCTGCCATTTTTTTCGTGCAATACAAGCCGATAACAATATATGTCCTTCTATTTTATGTATAAACACAAACATGTTGAAAAGTTTATATTTTACAGCTCTATGTGTACCATTGGTTGCAAGAGATACAAACCAATCAAAAGCTCTTAATTTATAGTTTAAACTGGCAAGACTCCATACATGGTATAGGCACAATTATTGGACCCTGAACCGGAGGCTGCATGGCGAGCTCCGACTTTCCCGGACGACCCCTCAGCTTGTGCCTGGCTGTGCTGAGGGGTTTCTTTCTATTATAAGGGGTGTTTTTCTCTCCACTGTTGCCCCATGCTTGATCAGGATGAGGGACTGATGCAAACTCAATGTAACTGGGTGGACTTTTTAACCACATTATATTAACAACTTAATTTAATTGTACTGTAACTGGGAACTCCAATTGCTATTTTCCCAGACTGACTTATGCCTTGTACACATGCAGCTGGGTCTTAATAAAAATTCATATCTCCCCCACATCGTTTATAAAAAATAATATTGAAAACAGAATTTGTGCTCAAACACGCACAAATACGCCACTGGGTGTTGTTTTAAACATGCCATATGCACAGGGGGCAGCGTATCACAATGTATAGCGCCACAGTATTTGTCCCAGGATGTGATGCGCTGGACCCTCAAACTCTGTTTTGTCATGTACATACGGAGACACCAAAACTAAGTATTCAGAAATAATCGGCTTTAGTGAGTTTCCGTGTGGATGAAAGGAAAACCTGCATATAAATGTACTCGTTTTCCCAGATTTCCGCCCATGTGTGGACTAGGCCTTATTCTATAAGTTTCCTGGTATCCTAACATCCCATACAGGGACTTGCCCAGACATGTTGCAACTGTTCCCCAGGGCCAAGCATGTGGTTTTGATGGGAGGACTCAGAAAGTGTAATGGCAACCAGAGCTTGTTTTTCTAGCTGCCAATAAGCAGCTACTTCTCATTTGAAAGCTCCCACCAGTGGAAAAATAAAAACATCACTTTCAGCCACTTTGGACAGATTTGATGACGAGCGAACAGATTATTAATCCTAAAACAAGCTTCAAGCTTGGAGGGCAGGCACAGCGGAGGCAGAATCTGTTTCCACTGCTTTAAAAACCGCCCAATGAGGAGAGCAGGAAACAGCGAGAATGTCTTCTTGTTAAAAACTGCCTTGATCCCAACAGAAAACGATGTTCAGCAGTGTCGTCTCCATGTCGCATCTACAGAGCTCTAGCAGACATTATAATAAGCATGTTGTTTTCCAGACAGGGAGATGTTTTGTGCCATTTCCTCTGCAGAAAAGGGCCACAGAATGACCCTGATCCCTTAACTGGAAGCCTAACAAGGTGAGGAGGGAGGAGGACGACTATAACAAAGAAAGACAAAGTAAGAGGGAGAGCCTCTGCTGTCAGACAGCAATAATGAGGTGCGAGTCAACGGAATTAAATCGGTGAAATTAATGGAGAGATGTTTGTTTTTTTCTGCACACAGTTCATTACTTCCCCCACTATCCTTTGTCTGTAAATATATCTTGTCTTTAAGAGGCTTCTGCAAGCTGCTGTGATTCAACAGAAGCTAAATAAATTACTTAATAGGAACAATTCCCTCACCAGTACCTTACCTTCGGCATCGGCTTGGACATCGAGAACAACTACAATGCCCATTAGCATGCTTTCATTATGCAAACTTCAGTATAATGAACTGAGAAACTGCCAGCTGTAAACATGAGCGGATAAGAATAGAAATATGTTTAGAAAATAAAGCTAAAAAAAGCCCAGTTTGGATGAAGCAAAGCAAGCCAGACACCGTTATATTTTAATGTGTTGTATTTACTTGACTTTGTCTGGGCCATTTTAACACAGAGAAATAGTTTGATTTAAACCATTCTCTTTAAGATAATTAATTTATTGTCTCGCAAAGGGCCAAATTCAGGTGTGACAGCGGCAAACACACAGACAGTTACACACAATTATTAGCAAGGAAAAGAAAAAGAGAAGAAGAAACTCCAGCCTATTTACTTAAGACACCATAATACAACATGCATGGTAGTGCAGCAGCATCCTAACTAAGGCGTGTGCAACGTACCTTTAGCATCTGGGAAGAGTTTAAACAATTAATGGTTAGATCAGAACCTGTGCAACGATTAGTATGACGTAGCCAGTTATGTCTATTGGGAGCAGCCAAAATTATAGAGACTGACTGCAGCTGGGAGGAACGATCTGCAGAAACGCTCCTTAGAGCATCTTGGATGCAGAGGTCTTTGTAGCTATGGCTGTATCTAGGCTTAACCATATGGAAAGTGAACCTCAGCCCTAGACTTAGGTCATTTGCATCCTCTGCCGCATGTTAAAATGCAATAATAACAAAAACGCTTCTTACACCCATTTGATAAAACCTGTTTTGCTGCAAACTTGAACAGGGTTTCCAGACTGTGAAGGTGATAAGACAGGCTCAAATCCATCTAGAAAATCTAAACGGGGAGGAAAATGAACTACACAGATTTGAATGCTAGTTTCAGACATCTGAATGCGTAATGTGAATGCGTTTCCTCATCAGTCCTATTAAAACCCGTATGGAGGGAGTGGACTGTGACTAAATATGCTGTCAACACATTTCCTGCCATGCTAGTTCTAAATGACTAAACCTGCTGAACTACCTACCAGTCAGTGAAACAAGTCTGTTTAACTTTAAATTAAAATCGCCCGTCTGGGTTTAGAAAACCAACATTAATCTGATGGTCGAAACTGGGTGAAGCTTATGATTTGTACCAGACTGTAACTCGACGTCTGATCTTTCGGCCCAAAAGAGGTTTAGAAATTAGGTCACCACTTGCCCTGACCCTCCACTTGCAAAGAAAATCTTTCCTAAATATAGTTTACCAGAAAATACAGCTGACACGGACAAACGTGCGAACAGATTCGGCATGTTCGAGCAAACACAGCAGTTATTGTCTCCTCCCTTGGCACATCCTGGCAATCCACAATAAAGAACGCCTACAGCAAGGGAGGTCGGCCATCGCTGTGGCTTTCTGCTCGTGTCGTCGTCCAGCGGTCACTCCAGGAGGAAATGCGGAGCGACTTCAGGTTTGCAGGCGAGCAGCAGAAGAGAACCAGATGAGAAATCTCAACTATGCGCAGCAACGACAAGCAGAGCCTGGCTGACCACAGACGTCCAAAACTAAAGACAATAACAACAATGGCTGCGTCCGAATGTAAAGGAAATGGACTTCATAAACTGTGAAGTCAACGATGTGCAGACAGAGGTGGAAATGAAACACATGCTCCAGGTGCTGGTTTTCTACAAAGCAGCTCAATTTTTTTTCCTTTTGAAGAGCCTTTCTCATATGACTCTGTATTTATTTTTTCCCCCCTTTCTTTAACAAGTTCAATCTGAGGCCCTAAAGGAGTCATATGCAGCCGGTATCATAAAACCACACCATCCTGAGGCGAAGAAAGACTCTGGGAGATCTTTCTGTTTATGAATAAGAACTTCTGTGTGATCCCCAGCAGGATGTATGCTTGCAGTTTTCCCATTCCCACCTTCATCTCCTCCTCCTCCTCCTCTTCCCCCTGTCATCTTAGCAATAATTACATCAGTATGTCCAAACAGGATGTGGCGAAGTTGAGACAGTGACCACCAGGTTGAGGACAACGCAGACCTTTTTTTTTTCCCCAGAAAGGCTCTCATAAATACGTTATTAAACCTCACTTTAACGGCCAATCAGAGCACTGGCGAGAGATCAGGAGTGAGTTTTCAGAGGGGATGTGCAGTATGTTAAAGGAGAAGTGAAATCTAAGAGAGACATGGGAGGTGGGTGGGTCTCCTCCACAGAAAGGACTAAAAACACCAAATGATTTATGGGAAAAGATTTCAATATCTGCCATAAAGTCACATTTCCTCATTAGCAGCTCAGTCAGTTTCAATCCCTCACGCCATTTATGACTTGCCTGACGAAGTCGAGCTACCGCTAATTGGCAAAGTGCAGTTATGACTAATAGCTACATATTTGTGCTTTATCTTATACTCCCCAGTGACAACATTATTCCCTCAGAGGCTTAAAGAAGCACAGACATCCCAACAGAAACCAGGAGGTCAATTCAATAAGGATGTAGAGTAGCTTTCCGCTGTCCTACGCAACACTACACGACACAAGCAGGCATTTCTTGCTTAATTTGGGAACACCCATGCATTAGCTTTCACAACTTCAGAAGTATTGTGTTAAGTGCTTCAGTGTTGAGTCAGTTAAGTCCTGAAACAATGAATGTATGTGGGGTATAAGAAAATGACATTATAATTAAGGAACATGCAGGTCTTCAGAGGTTAAGAACAATCAGCTGAATAGCAGCTGGAGTCGCACCGCGTACAGTACCTTGTGAAATAATGCATACCTTGTGATCTTTTCACACTGAGTCACGTTGCCACCACAAAACTATGTGCATGTCATTGGGCTGTTATAAGATAGACCAAGCTTTGAAGAGCTTACAGTGCACTGTTCAATTTATCATCCAAAAATGGATCAGAGATAGTAAAACTGCAAAGAAGACATGGCTGGGCACGTGAGCTGATTGGCTAGGCAAAGAGAGCATTAATTAGAAAAGCAGCCTGAGCCACTCTGGGGGAGCTGCAAAGAGCTCCCCCAGAGTGGTATGTGTGAATAACTTCACACACGCCACAAATTTGTCTTTTATAGAATCTGAATCTGAAAGAATGTCCTTAGACCCCTTTAGAGGCATGTGGGGGGCCACAGCAAAGCTGGTAAGAGAGGTGAGGTGGTCAGACGAACCATAATTAAACATTTCGGCCTGCAAAAAAAATTAGCTGTGTGTGGATATAAAACTAACAACCCAAATGTAAGGGTGGGAGCATCATGCAGTGGAAATGATTTCCTTCAGTAGGAATAGGAAACCATCACTACTGATGGGAAGATGGACAAAGCTAAACGCAAGACAATCCTGACTAAGTCTTGAGACTGAGGCAGATGTCCTCCTTCCAGCAGAAAGACACTAAACATGCAGCCAGAGCTACAATGGAACGGTTTGGATCAAAACATTATGAACAGATGAGAATGGCCTAGTCAAAGTCCATACCTAAACCCAACTAGAAATCTGTGGCAATGCCAGCCACACTTTTTCGATTTTCGCGTGTAAAGAAATTTGAAAACCGTGTAACGCGTTCCTTTCACTGAATCACCATGCACTACTTTGTCTGGGCGTACGTAGGTTCAAATAAAATCCTAATAAAATCCATTTAAGTTTGTGGTTACCCTCCTACCCGGTGTCAACCCCTCCTCCTCAGCTGCTTCTCCATCTCCCCCGTCCAACAGCTTTAATCTCTGCCTCTGACATGTGACTTCCTTAATCCCCCCCCCCCTCCCCTCCCCACCAAACAGCTGCAGATTTGACACAAAGCTCTGTGATTTGGTTCATCAGTAGATGATGCGACATGATAAGCTGTGCAGCCAGAGCTGCAAAGTATTTTTACACGTCTGGCTGCTCTGCTACTGAGGTCGCTGGTTTCGTCTGGAGCTTCTGTTTGCAGTTAAAGCTCCAGCCTCGTCGAGCGTTCTCACACCAGTACCACTAAATGCTAGGGCGGATGAGGGAAGAACAAACCCCTCTCATGCAGGGGGGTGAGTGGGTTCGTGGGTTCCTGTCGACTAAATTGAAAGCAGTATTTTTCTGATGCTTTCTGCTGGACTTCCAGCAATAATCTGCAAACCCCTACTCTTTCTGAACAAAGGGCAGCAGCATTGGAGAAAGTGGGTCAACCTTTCACAATCAAGAGGTAGCAGATGCTTCTCTGGACTGTGCAAATAAAACCTGCCTCGCGCTGAATGTACGTAAAGAATCTAAGGGCACAGAAAGACGAGGGGAGCAAACAATGCATCTGCACCGCCACAAAGGTACAGAGGTACAGTCTTTGGACACCTTGTTGCTCTTAATTAGCTCCTTTCCATCATAAACCGAAATGGAAAAAAGAATAATAATAATATTACATCTTAGAAGCACTGTATCCCCACAGAGTGAAGGCCTCACCATAACAACCAGGAAACAGAAATCACCATAAGCATCCTTTTTACGTCTTGGTTTGTAATGTTAAAAACCAAACAATGAAATCAGGTTCAACAACAAAAGCTCTAGCGATAGCATTTAAAAAAAAAAAAATAGAATCCTTACCTGAATCTTCATTTTCCAGCAGGGATTCATTTTTGCTGGATCTGTAAATCCCGTCACCCTCACACACACACACACACACCCCTCACACAGGCGATGGCTGATCAGGGGGGTCTTACATGCCCCTTTTGTAGATCCTTGCGGTGAATCCCGATCGCAAGGTATCAAATTCCAGAGAAACAGAGAGAGCCAAGCCTCGCAAATACGGAAGTAAAGCTGCGACGGCAACGTCAGCCGTCACTGAGCAGAAACAAAGGAGGAACGATAGGAACAGGCACAGCAGAAAAAGAGCAAGCTGCTGGCCTACATTTTTCTTTTCAAACAGATAAATACTGATCTGCCGCTGCCTGTCCAGACTCGTCTCCCCTTCAGCTGCGGAAACACACACACTCACACACACACACACACACACAGGCACACACTGTGTAGCTTTGCTACTGTAATCTCATTGGCCGAGCATCCACTTCCTCCAGCTGATCTTGACGGGGAGCTAGGGAGGAGGGGCATACTGCTGTTGTATCATTCAAGGGAGGGAGGAGGTGGTTTTAAATAGACTGTCTGCTCTGAGCACTGAGCTGAACCTTAAAGAGCCTCCCGATAACCCTGATTAAGCCCGTCCTAGACCACCACACACAATAATGCAGCCTGCTACCCTACGAATTCCCCCTCTACACACACACACACACACTGATTTACAACAAAGGAGTCAGCCACCTTAAGATGTGATAAGCCGCTAAGGATCGCCCGCCAATCACAGATGCCGTTACTCCCACCTCCACCAATCTCCTGCCTGCAAGGTGGAGCAGAGCTGGGAGAGGTTGGCGATTCATTACGCACATCCTCCTCACAGCTGTGCCCAAGGACGCGGCTGACACAGTCTGATGCTGACACAGCAGGCCATTAAAGCCAAAGTCCACCAATAAACACAGCAAGGATCCTTTTCGCAGGTCCGTGAGTCACCAGAGTGTTTCACAAGGTGCAGCCAATGAAGAACAAATGGCTTCAAAAAAAAAAGTTTAAGGGAAAGATTTCCCAAGGAGATATAGAGAAGAAAAATGTAGAAATGTGTTGATTTGACATGATTAAACAGGATGAACAAGCTTAACCCATTAGGTCACCTAAGTATTTCCTGCTTGGGTTGTACACTATAGGAGACAGAGATGTTAGATAATCCCATGAGACTTTTAAAACTTAACTATGTGGATTAAAATATGGTGAATATGATATTTCTGCAACCAGGGAATAATGAAAAACTCTGTCATGTTTTCACAGTAGTTAGCACAGAAAAATAACCTTCATCCTACATGCATTTAAAAAAATGCATTAAACATCTCTGCAGTATGAATCCCTTTATCCTGAATTAGTCGAATTATTTTTTCCCTTCTACCTAAATATTTACCATACCATAAAATGCATTCATACTTTCCCCCCGTAGTCTCAACATATCTTACACATGCTCTGTAAGAACAGTCCTGTTCTTGATAAAGATCCCTCTCTCAGGTATGCAACAAAAAAAGGACACCCTTCTGTTTGTGTAACGGGTTTGGGAGGTCTCGCAGCTTCTTCTCGACACAAAATCTGGGCCGAACCTTTTTCTTCTGTGGTGTCTGGGATGTCGATGTGCTGCGGTGGGAGAGATCTATGAAGACTTCCAGGGAGTTCTGCAGTTTAATTTGAAATGTCCTCACCAGAAGGAAGGCTGTTTTCGGTTTTGCAGGTTCAAGTAAAAAAAAAACAAAAAAAAACAAACCAACAACAACAACCAATTTCGCTTTTCTTGTGTAGTTCGTACATCGTTCATTACCATTGTTCATGTCCCGACTGAAAAACAAAATTATCTCCACAGATCTGCCACCTCCATGTGTCGTCTTGGTGATTTAAAGAGTAACTCACCCTAAATTAGCTTTTTTTCTGCAGATAAACTGTATAATCTGGGCCTAAGGGTGCCACTTAAAATGTTACTGTGCCTTTTTTCCCCATTTTTACGTGATCTTGTTTAATTCTGCAATATCTGTGTATAAACCATCTTAGTGCTGCCCCCTTAGGGTTAAACGTTGGCTATTGCAGTTGAATTTTCCTATTGGTACATGCTTTCATCACCATAGCCCCCAAATTCAAACAGTTATGTGGCAAAATCACCTGATGACTCCATTTCCCTCCTCCTGACCACCGCAGATATGAGCCCTGCTTAAAACTCCCATCCTCATCCGTGTCCTTGGGTCCGCCCACTTTGGTGGCATCTTTCAAAACGTGTCTGGGGGCGGGGTTATGCCTTTACATTGGGTGAATTTGTTACCTAATTTGTTAAAAAATATTTAATTTAGGAGCGTCAAATTAAACCAGGCTAAAAAAAAAAAAAAAAACTCATTCCATTTCATTATTAATCACTACTCAGTGTTAGTCCTTTACATAGAATCACCTAAAAAATTACAGTAAAGTTTGTCACAGTAACCTGACAAAACGCGAAAAACACCAATTGGGAACACTACATTTACAAGACTCTGTATGTGACTGCATAAACAAGCTAGCTTTCTTTAATGAGGTTATTTTTCATTGAACCAGCATTCCAGTCAACAAACACGGCCAGTTGTCAACAGATTTGCATTAGCTGAAAGCAAAATAGCCACAGAACCCGATGTCCGACCAGATCGTTTTCTCCTGCTTAATACGGACTAAACCACAGGCTGCAGTTGGTGCGTAAATGCTGCGAAATTAAACTCAAGGCAATGACTCGGATGAATTATGAGGCAACACCGAGAAAAACGAGAGGGCTGATGATATCGCTTAGCCAAAAGGCTGCGGCGGCCCGCTTCGTTTAAAACATCGCAGCTTCTGAGGATGAGGGGCATGCATCAAATTTGCAGCAGAAATGTCAACACCAGAGTCTGGAGCTGAAAACAAACAGTCAACAGGCTTTTTTTTTTTTTTCCAGATAAAAGTATGGCGCAAACGAGAAGATTGCCAGCTGGTGACTCAGCCTACTTAAAAACCATTTCACTTGGAAAAAAACCTAATAATGCTTCTTTTTCAAAGCAGCGAGACAGTCAGAGGGGCCTTTTCACATAAAGATATCGGCAGAGAGGGATTATAGAGAGGAGCCTTTGTGTTTGTTGCATATGTCAAAGACGTCGTGGTATTTGGAGTTCAAAGATTGGGCTGAAGGAGTTTCCTGTTTGTTCCCAGCTCTTCAAGGCCTCGTGTAGATTTACTGCCCACCCTGGATTATTACTGGGGAACACAAGTTCATTAAGCTTTCTATGTCAACACGATCATACAATGGTCGACAACCTCATGAAAATAAAAGAGCGACTATCAGGGGTTACAGGGCCTTACAAAAGTATTTACACCCCTTCATCTTTTCACATACTACCATGCTGCAATCACAAACTTAAGTAGATTATGCAGACCTCCTGTCTCAGATCATTGGAAAAATGCACATCATTATCAGGTGGGGGGAAAAGTATTCAAGCCTGTTTTTTTTTTTTTTTTTTTTTTTTTTTACAAATAGTATGATCACAGCGCCTTTCAGAGCCAATACCTTGTAAAGCCAACTTTTTTTTATCCAGCTGCAAATCTTTTAACATGAGTATCAATCATCTTAGCACATCTAATGACCTGAAGTGTTGACCTTTACAAAAACACTGACCAATTACAGTTAGGTTCATCTGTACGGCGCCTCTAAAGGGACATTAAAGGGTTTTGTTTATTTTTTTAAAGCTTGTAATATTATAAGCACCACATATTTTCACACACACAATGTATACTTTCATTGGTGCACCAGATAGTTATTTTTTATTGATATTAAAGATGGCAGCCAAAGAAGAATCTGGTGCGCACAAGAATGTTATTTATCATTTATTTTTTTCCTGCAGTGCCCCTTCAGGGGCTCCGTACCATGGAGAGCTTTTGTGAACATCCGTTTTTCAGGCTTGCCTGGGGTCTGGACGCTGACGGGGCCTTTCTAACACAAGAAAATGCTTGAATTTAAGCAGAGTTCACACTGGGTGATTATCGGCCCTCTTAGGTAGTCTTTTGCCTTTAATGAAATCTCTGGGTGTGAGCTTGAATTGAGCTTGGCCTGTGGTCTCTGTCATTGTGACGAATGCAACGACTACCAATTTGGTCCTGACTAACAGCGACCTCCGAAAAAATATCAAGCTGTGCCAGAAATGTTCTGGGGAAACCATGCAGTGCGGCCTCTGTGTTCAGCCCAGCCAGGAAGCGCTTGTCCGGCGTCCTCCTTTCCCTAATCCTTCGTTTCCTCTTTTTAACTCTAATAACAAGTAGATTACCATTTGTAGATCGGTGTTTATATTTTTTGATAGACTGACAGCTCCGCTGGATCAGTCAGACACGATTCTGCTGAAGCAGCAGGTCGTGCAGTCAGGCATCTTTATGCAGCGTGACAGGAGTCACTATCATACTGAGCATCAGCAGCATGACGTGGAAATCCTGTTTTAGAAATTGCACATGGTGCGTATGCTGGGCTTAAGCTGTTCCACTGTAGCTCTGGGTGCAACCTCTGAAATAGTATCAGTTCGCACAACTTTGGACAATTCCCAAGGGGGAATTCATTTGCACCCTACCAGTCTATACATTCATCTCTAACAGGCATCTACTAACCAAAATTATTAATTAACTGAACAAAAACTCTTTATAGGTACCACAAAAGATTAAGCAGACACAATAAACAACCACAACAACAACAAAAAACATCAGATGTTAAACTATTAAACTGCCTGATAGCAGAGGGAATAAAGGACTTTAGGCAGAATCTAACAACAGCCTTAAGGCAATAGCAGAAATTCTGCTAAAAGGATGTGGTCAGGCTGACTGATCATTTTCTTTGCTTTTCCAGACACCCATTTCTTCTAAATTGCGCACAGAGTTTTCTGCTAAAGTTTATTAACCTTAGAGCAAACATTCACAATACTATTCAGGCTGTTTTGGTCCTTATTGCCCATCAAAGCACCCTGGTAAACAGATAAAGGAAACTTAAAAAAAAAAACTTTAATGCAAGATCGATCAAACCGATAACTGAGAATCGTATTACGAACAATATAAGTGTTAAACTACAAGTTTGTTGCTGCCTTTAAGATTTGTTATCCTTCCAGGATTTAACCCCATCCACGTTCTCATCAATTCTGACCAGCCTCCCTGTCGCTGGTGAAGAAAAGCTTCCCTACAGCATGACGCTGCCCACAGCATAATTTAGGGTGGGGATGGCGTACTACTTCCATCACCACATAGCAATTTGCATGCAGGCCAAAGAAAATAAATGTTGGTATCATTTGACTTGAGCACCTTCTGTCACATGTTTGTTGTGTCTTCCTACGCTGGCTTTCTTTCTGTCCCTATTAATTCAGGTCTATATAGGTGTCCTGTTGACATACTCCTCCACCTCAGCTGGATCTCTGCAGCTCCTCCAGAGTTAAAGTGGGCGCATTGGTTGTTTCTCTGATGAAATGCATGAAATAATTTTAAAACTCGTAAAAAAAACAAAACAAAAAACCACTTGCAATAACAAGGTCATGGGTTCCAACACGGAGTTCGACCTGCATGGAGTTTGCATGTTCTCCCTGGGCATGCGTGGGCTCTCACCGGGTACTCTGGCTTCCTCCCACAGTCCATAAACATGACTGCTAGATGAATTGGTCTCTCTAAAATTGCCATGAGGTGTGAGTGTGTGTGCATGGTTGTTTATCCTGTATGTCTCTGTGTTTCCTTGTGATGGACGGGCGACCTATCCAGGAAGTACACCGCCTCTCGCTCATTGACCACCAGAGGTAGGCACCAGCCTCCCCCCGCAACCCTGCACAAATAAGCATTGGTCTATATTTTTAAAAACTCAATAAAATACATTGACGTTTGTGGTTGTAATGTGAAAGTGTAACGGGTTCAAGAGGTGTGAATACTTGTGCAACTGTCAATATACAGCATTTGTTTATTATGAGATAGTCAGTCCAGTGCGTGACAATAACTCCACACCACCCAATCCCATTTGACCGAGTCTAAAGGGAGGAAGGGGAGCTTTGCCAAACCAGAGAGCGAGCAGGAGAGAAGATAAAATGTCTGAGAGCTGGATGGAGGGTTAAAGACAGGATTTTAAGGTAAAACGAGAAGGCACAGAGGAGAGATGGGAACCAGGGTGAGAACTCCTGGCAGTCTGATTTCTATAAAGAGACGAACGTTTCGGATATCCTGCTGGGCATGAAATTGAGCTGTAATAGCCTTTTCAGTTCATATTCAAATATAGTCATGCATACTGATAACTGCAGCTCTGCAGCGTGTATGCCTGACGCATCAGTCAAATCTACCTCCAATTAAGGGAACGTGAAACACGAGTGACTGGAAGGAAAAAAAAACCTGCTAAAGAGTAAACGCATGTTGCATGAATCCTTTGCAATGATTTGATTAGGAGCTCTGCTTCTCTGCTATTCTGAGCCTCTGCCATCAACAGAACATAATCCGGACTCTAAAATGAAGAAGCAAAAACATTAAGTAGGCCATCACTGTACCAGCATCGCCCCGGCACAAAAGCATCGATTCATCATCCCGAAATAACAGCTTGCTGGCTGCATAGTAGCTTTATTGATTTCCAGCTACAACCCACTGCCCACTGTCCCCCGTTTCCGCCTCCTTTTCAATTCTGGCGCCCGACGGAGAACATCTATCTTGGACTGTGAAAGCTGATGGGGACAGCTGAAAGGGGGTCATGCAGAGAATACCCATGTGGCCATCAGCAGGGTGGTAAGATGGGAGGTAGAGGGGAACAACCCGTCCCCCTTTTTGGGCAATTTTCGTTTTGGGCTGGGAGGCCGGGGTCATACAGGGGCCAGAACACACTCGCGTTTTCCTCAGAATTTACCAAAGAGAGCCTGCGACTTATAGACTAGTTTCGCTATGAGAAATAGAAACTGAAAGTGCACAGTGCTTTGCAGAAGTTTTCTTTTCTCATAGTCTCAACACAACCTACTTAAATCAGAAAATATGATTGGAAGTTTTATGATGGCATGGATTGGACTCTACAGCTCAGGAGGAACAATCTGTCCACAGGTCAACTATTGAGGCATGTAGGCAGCAAGTGTGGCCTTTATGGAACAATGGCAACAAGGAACCTGTTGTTGAAAGAAAAGTCCTAAAAAAGTCCAAATAAAGGTTTGCCACAACCCATGCACATGTGTAGAGGAAGGTGAACCATTATAAAATAATAACACTGCACATTAGAGCCTGAATACTCTACCCCGATGGTGAAACATGGGGGCAGCAGCAACATGCTATGGTGTTTTCTTCAGAAATGGCAGAGCTGATGGAAGATGGGTGTAGTTAAGTACATAAAGAAGTGCTTTTAGACGCTACTAAAGCCTTCAGACTAAGCTGGAGGTTCACCTTCCCGCAGGACAACTACACGCAACATCCAGCTAGGGCTACAGTGAAAAGGATTAGATCAAAGCAACAGTCACGTGTTATAGAGGGTCCAGTCAAAGTCCGGCCATAAATCCAACTAAGAATCTTTGAGAATTGGTGCCAACAGAAATTTGCCTGAAATTGAGCTATTTTGCAAAGAGGAATGGGCATCTCTAGATTTGCAAAGTAAAAAAAAAACATACCACAACAGACTCTGTGGCTCTACACCAGCATTGACTCCGGTGTATTATTTGTAGTAATGTTGGAAACATATAATCTGCTTTTTGTTGGTCAACCACATGAAACAATAAAATGCACAGAAGTTTGTGGTTGTAACGTGAAAAGAAAGTGCAAATGTTCAAGTGAATACTTTTGCAAGGCACAATAGATAGAAAAGTTAAGCTTAATGTTTTATGCAAGTTGATTCAAGACACAAAAGGGTAATATAGTGGAAAGAACAGTCAATTATTAATAAACTTGTAAATTAAAAAAATATAATGATTCAACAACAAAGCAAATAAAATGCCAAATGGTAAATACATTCTAATGTATTTAAAGTTGGAAAAGCTATTAATAAATGACTTCACAATATACAGTGATATGACTGCGGCATTATTTTATTTTACTTTTAAAAAGTATATACCTTTAAAACATTAAAAAATACCTAAGTTAATAAAAATTACCATAATGAACAAAGTAAAAATGCTAAATTGCTTAAGTAATAAACAAACTGTCCCAACAAGGCCATTTTTTTTAAAACAGAGATATTTTATGAGTTTCTCCAACTACTCTCACAACAATGCTATTTTTATTTTCACCGTTTCCGTTGCCAATCTGCCAAAACGCACAACTTGTCTCCGGTAATGTCATTTTCCACACGCCACCGCTGGCGCCTGATGCTGACTTCCTGACAGCAGATTTTTCGTACCAAACACACAAACGTCTGCCTGCCCACTCAGCAGCCCACTGCGTTGGACACGGCAGAACACATTGTCCTTCGAAGGAATACGATTACCAACAAGGCCGCGGTGTCAGAGCAGCTGCTCTAAACTGGAGATAAAGTGAGAAAAATTATGTAGTTGTTCAAAACAAGCAATTGTGATTTTTTTTCCCCCCTTTAAGATCATTTAGACTTGGTCGTAAGCTGTGACTTAACAACAGAGCCGGCAACTTTGTCCTCACAATTGTAACGATTTCCCTGGTTTTTACGTTCTGAAAAATAACGTGATAAATTCGGCCATTTTTATAGTGACCGACTCTTCAGACTCAAAGACAGCAAAGCAGACCCACATCATGACAATTCCTCTCCTCTGCTTCACTTCACACCTCTTTTCCTTCAAACTTAAGATGTCGGAAAGACTTTCCCCAACAGACTTGGGGTGCAGTAACCTTCTGGGCTACTGCTGCACATACAGGACATATACTAGATATTAATAATAATAATAATAATTTCTGCCTGCAAGGTTCTTCCTCAGCTCACATTGCTCCTCTGCAGCCACTCAGACAGCCGTGCTGTGGACTGACTACTGCTAGAATTATCTGAGGTTTCATAGTAATTATTTCTGGTAATTTAACAATTTTTGTCCCCTGAATCTACTGAGTGGCCCGTCTGTGTCACAAGACTCACCATTTGTTTGGCTGCTGTGAGCAGACGAAATACATCAGCCCTAACACACACACACACACACACATCTCACGCTGCTGAATCAATGGGACTCAGGGGTTTGATTTGTGGGCTCTTTCAAAACCGCATCTTGGCTGGAGATCTTTTGAAATTTCAGACCAAATTGATTCAGAAACACAAATATTTTCTTGCCAGCGGCTGCACGGAGCTGTGCGCCGCTTGCCAGCATCTGAGACTCGCAAGGCGAAGAAATAGAGCTCCTGCGGCATTTATGGCTCTATCAGTGTTTAACATCAAACGCGATGTTTTCAAGGTGGGATACGTTATCAGTGCATTTTCATCATGTGGCAAATGTTGGTTTACTTGAATTCCTTCTCCGCATCGCAACAGAGGGCTGCAAACTTCACTTATTCTTGACAATATGCAAGTGCGTGTGTACGTCTGAGATGAGTCATGAGTGGCTATTGGGATGCAGACAGCAGCACAGAGCATCTATGGCAGAGCTTATCGTGCTTCATGGTCTCGACCCGGCTGACCTGACGTCTCCAGGATCAAACAATTACTGTGAATGGGTTAGAGGGAGAGAAAAAACGAGCGCGCAACCTGGCAAAGACCGCCACTAATGAACGCTTCCTTATAACAACATTCATGCCCCTTTAATTTTACATTTGGTCACGTTCAAAGTGCCAGACAGCTTGTTTTTTTTTCCCCTATTTGATTTCATGTGATATGCCAACATCAAGGTGGTGCGTAGCTGTGAAGTGGAAGATACAAAATAGACATTTCATTTTGGCAGATGTAAATCTGAACGTGTTGGTTACATTATAGCTGCAGGTTATTCAGCAGGGATGTCGCCTAAGGGGTTTGGACCAAGTGGCTGGACCTTTTAGTCATTCCTTTTCACAGCATAGGTCAAGCTCAGCCAGATTGGATGGAAAGTTTGAGGATTTACCGCAGAGCCTGGTCTGGACTTTGACTGGGCCGTTCTAAACGCATGAATAAGCGTTGATTTAAACCACTCTGGCTGCATGTTTAGGGTTGTTTTCCTGTTCAAAGCTGAACCTCTCCCCGGTTCTAAAGCCTTTTGCAGCCTCTGCCAGATTTCCTTCCAGGATTACCCTGTATTCAGCTGCATCTGTCTTTCCATCAACTCTGACCAGGCAAAAGAAAAGCATCTTTAAAGTGTTACACTTCAACTTCACCACGTTTCACCAAGGGAAACCAGGGTGATGTGCAGTGTTTTAGCTACTCACTGCACATTCTTGCTGAGTACCCTAGATGGTGTGTGGCAAATTGCAAGCATTAATTTTTATAGCCGTCTTTCGGAGATGACTCTCTCCTTGACGATCTTCTATAAAAGACAAATTTTGTGAAGTGCACGGCTAATAGTATTCCTGCCAACATATTCTCCCCTCTGCAGCTCCTCTAGAGTTACCACGAGCCTCTTGGCTGCTTTAGTGATTAACACCCTCAATATTTATTTTATATTTATCGTATTTGTTATTATAGTATTTGCTATAAAAGTAATGAGGGTTATGTGCCCCAACGTCATTATTTTTTAATTCTCTGCAGGTACCCAATCCAATAAATATATAAATCACAAAAAAAGTAAACTTGTTTCTCCCAACCACAAAACAGCGTTTACGTGTTTACCGGCAATTCAAACCCAACAGATGATTTTTCCTAAATATCTGCGTTACTAAACAGGGCCTAAATTACACACACTTCCTAATTCAGTGACTTCTGGTAGCACTTGGTTACAATGGTATGGGTATCAGAAGAAAAGGAGCTGAATACAGATTCATGCCACACTATTCAGACTTATTTTTTTATTTTTTTAAAACATCTTACATCCTTCTTTCCATTTCAAACTTATCCACTACTTTGTGTTGCTCTATTTAGCATAAAATTCAATTTCAAATCCGATAATGTTAGTTCAAATGTGCTAAAAATGTTGAAACGTTCCATGCATAGTGGAGACTTTCAGAAGAAACGGTGCGTTGTTTTGGCAACTTTTCCTACTGATCAGGCCTCAGGCAGAGTCCCATTTAGCTCTCCTACAGAAGGTAAAACTTGTTATATTTTCACTTAGTTTTCAAACATCCAACTTGCAGAGTGTAACAAAGGCCAACACTGGTTTTTATTGCCTGCATCAACCCTTTAGGGAGTGAAGAAGAGATCTACCCAAGGCCGTAAACTCCATCTTCTGCATGGAGCTCTGCAGGCGTGACCTCAATATAAAGAGAAAACAGAGAGAACTACATCTTTTCCCCCCTCCGGTATCCACCTCGCTCCCTTCTGGGCCGTCTTCCACTCGCTGTGACATCAGCATTCCTCACCTGCTGCCAAAACAGATGGCGCCTCATTGGTAACCCTGGCCAGGTTTAGAAGTCCTGCTCTTTAAATACACCCATTTAGGCATTTATAACAAGTCCGCATAACTTATTAGCTCCGTCCTCCTCCTCCACCACAGCAGCAGCTATTCTATTTCTTCTGTTTTCAGATCTCAACAGGATGTAGGAGTCATAAGCAGCTTCCCTGCAGCAGACCACCTCTCCACAGGGGGGCTCTTGGCATATGAAAGCACCTGGGGCTGCAAAGCTCCCTCCCCTGCATGTAAACCTTGGATTTCTGCCTGCAACTGTGGCCAACGGAGGGAATCGTGGAGTAATGATGGTGGAGTATTGCACAAAACCGCTTTACTCCTGACCTGGCTTGACTGAAAGCTGTGCACACTTCCTCATGCAAAGGCAAACAACACAAAGAGGAAGGATGTCTATTGCTGCTTTACCCCCTACCACGAGGAGGACATCGCCGTTAGATGTGTGGCGTTAGTCTGTTTGCCTAATCAAAAGGCAAACAGACTTTTGATTAGACTCCTCGGAGAATTTTGCTTCACTCCATCTGGTCGGTTAAATTCGGATGGTTTGAAGCGGTGCATACCAGCTCCATCTACTTTTCATAACAAGCCACCCTGAACCACACACCCACTTCCTCTTTCATCTCTGCACAATGAATGTAGCGTGGAGCAATGAATCTGTCGTCCACCCACATTTATTTGATTTTTTTTTTTTTTTTTATATACATATATTTTTATTAGAATTTTTTGAAATATAGACATACAGCAAAAGAACATGAGAAAAAAAGGAAAAGAAAAATATAATTAAAATTTAACACAATACCGTCCCTCCCCCCACCCCATGAATAATAAAGAAAAACACACTAAACCCCAGGGCTCGCTATCTATCCAGGAAAAAAAATTAAGATGATACGTCAACTTGTTCGACAAAATACAAGAAGGGAGACCAAATGTCATTAAAGTCTTCAAGTTTTCCTTTTGTTATACAAGTCAGTTTTTCCATTGCCAGGTTGTAGCTCAGTAGTTTAAGCCATTCATTTATCTTTGGTCTTTCCGGGTTCTTCCATTTCAAAGCTACATTTATTTGATTTAAAATAAATAAATCAAATCTATAACTTTGGGGTTCCAGCAGTTTACATTTGCACGTAACGCTAATTTGCCCAGGGTGCTTCTCACAGGCAAAACCAGCTATGAGGTTAAATATTGATAACTTTTTTTTTTTTTAACTAAAAACACATCTGTCATTGGTTTGCAGGTTAAGGTCAAGACGACGTGTCTGGCAGGGACAGAAAAACGTATTATTCAAACTTTTACCCTCAGGCCGGCGTTACAGACCACTGATGGTTAATACGAGCCGACACAGAGCCAGTTTCTATCCCCAGGCGGTGTCTCTGACACCTTACAGTCAGGGTAGCCAGCTAGTCTGGCCGAGAGAAAAATTAATAAATACAAAACAAACCTATACACACACACTTACAGATACACCTGTATGGAAAGAAAAACCCAACTAACACTGCCCTTGTGCTTAAGTTTTACCTGAATAATATTTATTTTCTGCCATTGATTGTAGCTTGCTGTTTATTTGTCGGTCTGTTTTTTTGTTTTGTTTTGTTTGCTGTTTGTTTTATTTTATTTATTTTTTTTTTACACGATATGAGCACTGGAATCCGAAGTCAAATTCCTTGTTTATTCGCCAAGTTTGTGTGTACAAAGATGATTCTGATTCAGACAAGAAGCTGCTCTCAACTGCCCCCTGCTGACAAGCTCATGAAAACACCCCAACCTCAAAGTGGACACCGCATTCATTGGCGTACATGTCCATTCAGACACCCTGTTCTCACAGTTCTTGTTCGAGGGTGCAAATCTAATTTAAGGTCACACTTTCAGAATAACTACTGATGACAAAATCTTTTTACTTGCAGTAAATTACCATAAAATTTAAAAGCAAAAGAAAGGGAACAAGCTTTTTGTCCTCAATTTTTCTTTCCGCTTCGGAAATTTGAACTTCAGCGCGACATAACTGAATAATTTATCCTTTTACACACAAGAATAAAAAAATGATAAAAAATTAGCAGAATTTACAATAGACACAGGAACATCAAAGGAGTTGAAGTAAAATGACAGATACCCAGAGACATAGCAGTGTAGAAAATGTATTTCAGGGACAACAAGAATATCAAGGACTGTTACGATTCTAGCGAGAAATCTCTTTATTGTTTCTTTTCAGTTCTCTTCTGCCTCTTATTCACCGAGCAGCCATTGCATATACCAGCAGACTACCATTCCCTAAGGGGCCGCAGTTAAAACCATGTTTGAGAGGAGCACGGCTTGTGGAAACGGGCAAGACCTTAACGTTAATTACATAAATTAACACTTGACTCTGGGGTTATTGTCTACAATGCAGTTGTAATCAACTTACCAATAAAGATGTTATAGGGAATTTTCTTTTCTTGCTGTAAACGCACATCTCACTTTGCCGAGGATGTTTGCAGAGGAAGTTATTTGCTGAGGTGCCAGGATAATGTTAGCTTTCTTCCTCTCATACACCATGATGATTTGTTTGGCTTACTACACTTAATTTTTTTTATTATTATTATTAATTGTGTTGGGAGCCAGAATTACAGCCCTATAGAATGCTTTTGTCTTTGCTCTGAATGTTGACATTGCTGCAAGCTGCACTGTGCTCAGGCATCTCGCACAGGGCCGTCAGTCCAGCCTCGGCTGCGGGGGTCATATCAAACAAATAATAAATACAGCCTCTCTTACTGACGTTTTACTGCAAAGATCAATCTAGAAACAGTCCACTGTGACACTTGTATTGTTGGAAAATTGATTGGTTTGATGCCGCAACAAATTACAAATTGCTATGCAACTAGGGTTAAATAGCATAATGTGGAACGGCTCCGAAAAGATTTGCTGCTTGGATCTGATCCGGATCACTTTGAAAATCGCAGATTCAGAGCAAAGACACGAATTAGCTTCAGACCATATTTCATATAAACAAGTTTAAATCAGGTCCTTTGTTCCTAGCGACTCAATAAAATTAGAGAAGCCTTTGAAGTGGAACGCAAAGACAGAAAAAGCAGGACTGACACGAACATAATTACAGACCTAGTGTGGGATCTGATGACTCTACCACTTGTGACAGTAGTATTTTTGCATTCACTCACACTTTAAATGTAAAAATTACCATCTTGGAAAACTCCTCACTCTTCCTGAAACCTGACATTTCTGTTCCTGTTGCTGTGCGCTTTATAACTTTAGAAATAAGCGGCGTGATCTGAATCTCTACAGAGCCCGACTTTATGACTGTGTCAGGAATCCACGTTTGCAAACCAAAACGCTGCATTTCCACGGCGCGCAGTTGATTAACTTTCACTCTTCCTCCTAATCCTTGCCCTGGAGTTTTGCTTCAACCATTACAGCAACAATGGCACACGCCAAATAAGCTTAGCTCCATCACCGCAACCGCTCACATTAGGAGGAAAAAAGGACGGCGACTCAAAGGAGCCCGCACAGTCGATCAAACTGTGACCATCGAGCCGAAATCATCCACTTCACCTCAGGTTAGGAGGAGGGAGGCTGGTGGAAAGATGGAGGTTGAGATATGCAGAAGAGCCGTCTGAATTTTGCTGTCAATTTTATGGAGAAGAAAATGAGCTAGGAGTCAAACTCGCAGCAGGTTTAAACAATTTGCATTGCTATCTGAAACATATTATCTCTGTTTTTCCCCCATCGCATTGTAAATATCCTCCACATTTCCACCACCTTTCTTTCTATTCAGACTTCATCCAATCGCTGTGCCTATTCTCACTTCCTCAGGTTAATATTTAGCTAGCCATGAGTATGCGCTGGGCAAATATTTGTGAAGTAGAAGCATGTTCAGATGACTGAAATCAGCTCTCTAAAGCGAAGCAGATGGGAGTGGCTGGGTGAATTCTTTGGGGGCATCTGCGGCTCAATTGTGGACCCTTGTCAGAAGATTAAGGGTTTTATTTTTTTGGGCTAAGTCACATGCCAAACATGCAGGTTTTACAAGTTTTATTTGTTTATGCCCACTGTGTGTTAGCTACATAGCTGACATTACAGCGATTTAAAGGCCCAGTAGCACCTCAATCTCAGCCTCAAGTTAAAATCACAAGGTAGGAGGAGATAACACGGCAAACAGGAATGCCTTTTAAAGATAAGCCAACCAAGGACAACTCTGCTCCAAGCTCAAAAACAGAAAAAAATAACCAAGTCACTCTGCAGTGATATTATATCTGGCCCACTCTGATAAGCATGCTTGTTTTATACATTCTGGAGTCATAATAACCGGTTCTGGAATAACAGGGAAGGGATCAACGTTAACAAGCAGGAAAGAAGGTTATCCAATATTACAAACAGCCAGAATCCAAATGAGCTGGACCCGTTTGTCCAGTAGAGCAACTCAGCCTCTGAGACCTGCAGCCGCTTCTGCAGGATTCTGCTGACGAACCGGAGCACCACAAAGATCCTAATCTACACCCGCAATAAGATGTTATCAACCTCTTCAAGTCTTAGACTCAGACAACATAGTTGTGTCAGCTTTGAATAAATTGGTTTAATTATAAGTTTATTTATATAGCACCATCAGACACAACGCCATTCCAATGGATTTAAAGGAGTATTAAGTAAAATGAGGAAAAGCATAAGAATAGTAAACATTTATGGGTCACAAAAGGGACCAAGACAAGTAAAATGCTTAGGCATGATGAGATTGAACCTATAATAATATATTTTCCCTTTTGGAAGTACTGTAATATACAATAATGGTCTCAGTCGTCATTTAATGGAGTCAATACTGTCTGCACAGCTCAGGTTTTCAGGGATTTGGTTTGAAGGCTGAGGAGCACAGAAACTAGATGCCACCTTCCCTCGTTTAGTTTTGGTCACATCAATTTAACATCCGGCAAAGGCACCATTAAAGTATTCTAACGCACTGAATGTAAAGGCGCGCGCACATTTTCAGAGACCTGATACGATGTCTTAAAGATGGCAGTAAACTGAGTTACTTTCTTGCATCCTGTGTAGTCTTAGCTGAGTCCTAATCCCCCCCATTAAGCTCAAGGTAATTCTAACCCAGCCACTCACCGTTATCATGGACACAAACACACACTTAACGATCGTTTGGTGACACAGAAACAAAGTTTTGTGTTATCTTCATACTTACGGTGAGAGATGCCGTAATAACCTTAGAAAACAGGTGGATGTAGACAATTAATAAAAGCGACTCAATTACAGAGCCTGGAAGAAAACCACCAGATTAAGATTTTTAATTGCCAAATAACCCAAAGTAGATCTAAATAAGATCTGAACAAGTTTAGAACATAGCCTGGCAATGCAACCCACTTTTCTAAATGTCTGTCAATACGTTGTGTATATGTTAAACTGTGTTAAAAACAAAAATACATTGCAAGACTGGCACTTTCTGAATAAGGCAATCCTGATTTTTTATTTTTTTTTTTGTCCCTAGTGAAAGAAATCCTTGGTTGTCAAATGAGAAAAAAAAGTGTTTGAAAATTAATTCAAAAATCCTTTTGAAAGTAAAGATATAAATAAAGTACAGATCATTTTCAAGTGGGCACTACTCGCCATGCAGTCGTTACGCTACTTAACCATGCATCACAAGGCCCTTCAGAAAGGGCTGATATGACTGTTGCTACAGATTCCTGAGGTGAAAATCACTTGAAATGAACCATTTTGTTCCAGTAAACATGTCCCAGCCCTTTTCTAGGAAGCTGCAACTGAAAGCCAGGCCTTAAGTTGTCAAAACGGTAAAAGCTGTAACAAACACACACTACGTGAGTGTACAAGGTATTTAGTTGTTTTCATTTCTATTTGTTATACCCGTAAAAAAGGGGGGGAAAAAAGTCAGTCTCTTGAGAACTTCATGCGATGACAAGGTGAGATGAAAACATCGTTTTTGACAGCAGCTCAGTTTAGTCCAAGGAAGCCGGTTTACATACAGATGACATATCTGTTCTGCGTGTTGAAGCCTAATGTTTATCCTGTCTTGACGTCCTGAGGTTTTCTCGCTCCCCCCCTCCATTGTAATCTATTAACGAGCCGGACGAAGGCCACGGCCTTGAAGATGTGTTTCTGCTGCATGTATTCAAAGGCAAGCGAGATTGCTGTCACACCTGAAGTGAAGGATAATGGAGCGGCTCCACCAGCCGTCCCGGGTCTGTTTGGAAGGCGTTGTGGAATCCAACAAACACATCAATCAAAATGACAGAGGGCTGACAGCGGGTACGCACAGTTCCTGCTCCTACAAATAGGATTCACCTCGATTTCAGAGAGAAGACATTTTTTTAAGATTTAGGACACACACACACACACACACACACACACACACACACATACATATATATATAAATAAAAGGTCCTGAGCCTTGCAGTACTGGACGTTTTAATAGACGGCGGACCCACCCCTCCTCAGAGGGCACGCTACCTGAATACTCACTGATGTGGCAAAGTGGGGAACCAAAGCACTCCTGCAGCTTCTGACAACCCTGCCAGGAGCAAAGCTGCAGCATGTCTGTGTTTAGGAGCCAACTATCTCTCTCATTCCGCCTGTATTGCCTCAGCGCTGCCAAGGATCGGTTTCTACAGCAACAACCGGCTCTTGTCTCATTTCCTTCGCGTTGTTTACAGCAGACCATTATTCCTCTTTTAGCTTATCTTTTTCTTTTCCCTCACACCTGGCCCCTTCTATGTGCCTCGTTCCTCATCCGTACTCATTTTCTGGCTTTGGCTGATGGAGGCGAATGCCAACGCCGGTCCACAGTCCAACGCAGAGCTAAATGAAAAGCTCATTAGGAGGCCCGATGGTGCCGGTGCATTCATGCTGCTCCACCTTCCAGGAGTTAGGGAAGGAAGGAGAAGATGAACGTGATGCCCACAGTTTCTCGACAGAAGCCTGTGACCAGTCTTACATGTTGTAATGTGTCGCTGTCCATTAACTTTACGAGCCGGTGTCTTGTCTGGAACCGATTCTGGTGCACATAAATGGCATTTATGTTAAATTTAGAGCATGGGAGGGTGGGTATTAATAAAGATGCCTCAATTTACTGGCCAGAGATGAAAGTCAACCACTTTTGCCTTGATCGTGTCTGACTGGTCAAATCCTGATAACTTTCTTTTGCTATTTGTTAAATGCAACAGAGCTAAAAACCTCCAAGTTTCAGTCTTTAAACCCATAAATGAACAGCATGTATTCTTATGCGCACCAAGTTTAACAAAATTTTTATTTTTAGACATTAAACAGGGAAATTGTAATCCTTAGTTTTTATCTAGAATTCAAAACTACTACCTTCTTCAATCTGCAGCCCAGTTTCTTTTTTCTACTATGGGTTATTGGCATTAGATCAAATTGGTACTGGCCAAAAAAAACATAGCTGGTGCATCATTAAATAAAAAGAATACTATTTAGGTAATAAAGTAAATTACTGTGGTTCCTAACAGCCCCACCATCATGGTGGCAGGTATCTTAAGCAGGGACAGGCAGGCTCAGGTTGATGGGCAGACGGATGGAGTTTCAATACTTAAAGACAAAACATTAGAAGCTGCAGCAGACCTGAGGCTGGGGTGGATGTTCACCTTCTAGCAGGACAAAGACCCCAAACATACAGCCAGAGCGACAATACAATGACTAACATTGTGCATCCTTTATTTATAACTCATTGAAATTAAAACATCTGAATCAAGAGTGACCTGGCCAAGACGGCAGCACAACACGTACAAAACCAGACACATAAATCACAAAAAACGAAGAGGCATCACATAGTTAGACATTAGGGCATCTACAGAAGCCAAATGATCTGGTGTCCCTGTCCTTTAAAAATTTGTTGAATTTCCCCAAAGTAACAAGAGATGATAACTTTAAATCCTACTGGGATTATTAGGGGTGCTTATCCTACAACTTCTGGAGCTCTCTCTATCTGCATATTCATGTGTTTGAATGGCCCAGTCAAAGTCCAGACTTCAGTTCAAACTAAGAAAGGCTTGTCAATTCGCTCTCCTGACTGACTGACCTTTCGCTGGTTTACGAACAATAATACAGCCATATATACAGACTAGCAACTGCAGTCGCAGTGAAAAGTACAACTTCATACTTTCCAGGATGCTTCTTATTGGTCCATAACATAAAAATCCCATTAAAAAAACACATCAAAGTATGTGGTTGAACTTTAAATTGTGTGAAAACTTTCAAGGGGGAAAAAAAAGGACGTTTTTGTCAATCACAAAAGGAGACTGTTGGTCTGCTGGAGAGAAAATACTACCAGGTGTACAGCTAAAAGGTGACAACTAGTCATCGCGTCTGTAACTGCAGCCACTGTACACCTGGCAGCTTCAAGGAAACGTTTACAACGTGATCACAGAAACTCAACTAAAAGCGCAATTATGGGAACAACAGAGGAAACGAGAAAGAGAAGGCCAACAAGCTTAGAAAGTTAGGAAGCCGAGGATTTTTTTAATGACTGCTCCCTGTGAGAGACTGAAGTGTAATGAAGCTCACAAAATAAATAAATAAATAATACATCAACTCCACCCGGAATGGTAATCTCAGAATCACGTCTTTTTTGGCACAAGCACCGACTTGAACGCCACGTATCTGGTTCACTCAATGCACAGGAGACTTGTTATTGTGCCTGTGCACTCACTGAATATTTGTTTTCTTCCTGGGGTGTGCATCTCCGGATGCAGGAGCCGCATCTACCTGCCGCTGAGCATCACAAAAACGAGACAACGCACTGCAGGTAGGGACGTGTCTGAAGCGCTTCATGAAAGAGAGAAATTTGGGCTCTCCGTGTGTTTGGAGCCCAGCGAGTCACAACAGTCAAGTCAGCGAATCACAAGGACTCAGACTGCATCTTACAGTGATGAGAGAAAAACTAAAGAAAAAAATAAAACATTTAAAAAGGTGAGCAGAGGCCGCAGCGGCGTCCTGGTGAGAAGAGAGAGGAGTGCCATTTAATTTTTTTCATGTTCTGACTTCAGGTTCCCCTGCATGAAAATGATTTAGTCTGTGTTTTGATTTATTTTTTGTTCCCTTCTGGTACTAGCTCACAAAAACCTGAGTCACACTTACATGAGTGGTGTTCAAAATGTGGGAAATGCAAAGTAAATGGGTTTCCTTTCTGAGATTTTCCACTTTTACTGCTCACTCCAGCAGATTGTGTCAGACTGAAGACATTTCTGAAAGAAATTTCACTTCATAAAGATGGGGGGAAAAAAGCCTTAAAATATATTCCTATTTTATTGCAGTAGCATAATATCACATTGCACAATCTCCTTTGCCAACAGGACAAGTCATAATCTATTACATTGCACATTGTTGGAGCAGTCCTCTGAACAATCTCTAGACCGCTCAGCACCCTGCTTGATCTTTTGCTTTCTTCTCTCCAGCTCCCCCAAAACGTTTTTTTTTATACATGATTCAGGTCTAGGGACTGAAATGGTAATATAAGAAGGTAGATTGTGTGGCGGGTGAATCATATCCGTGTAGCTTGGACCAATTTTTCAGTCCACCAGATGTTTATTAATATTCTCCCAGGGGTTCAAAGGGTTCCTCATGCCACACAAGTTTCCCAGGCCCACAGCATCACAGATCCTCCACCATGCTTGAACAGTGGGCATGAGATGCTTTTCTACCTGTGCATTCTTTCTTTCTTTCTATGCCTATAGCTGGAGCTTTTATTGCAGAAAAGCTAAACCTTAGTCTCATCTAACCTAAATATATATTCATTCCTGTTGTATTAGATTTGATTTGCATTGAAGAAAAGGCTTTTTTCGTCTGTCACTCCTCTCAAACAATTCTGTGGCAAGTAGATATGGGCTTGGAAAAACTGTGCCTCTGACAATTTTGTTAAAAACAATTAATTTGTACATTTGGGATTTTTTTTTTCCAAATCATGAATAAATGGATTTAAAGGGTGTTTTTGTTCAAGCTTTCACAGAGAGATTATGCTGCTGTGTTAAAAGCTCACTTTTTTTAGGTCTGTTTACAACTTTATCAGGAGCACAAAAAATATGTGAATGTTTTTTTATTTTCATAAAGTGGTTCTTTTCAACAGAGCTTGAGTGCCCTATAGAAACATTTACTTTCTATATGAACTTATTTTATAGTTTTACAATACATATAGTAAAAGTCACCACCAGAATACAGAAACAAACTCATCTATATCCACCCACTTCACAGCATTTAGCAGAGGAGCCAAGGAAAATGTAAATATTAGCTCTCATTGTTATATTTTTCTTCTCCCTCTGCCAATTAAATTCAGTCAAATATGTAAAACTTAAAACGACAAAGAGTCACAGCTACTAAAAGAACATAAAACACTCCATGAACCCATCACAGGGGGGTTAAGAAACGATGTTTTTAACAAGGTGAAGCCGAGTCCTTCCTCACAGCACTCAAGGCCCTCAAAGGCCCGACTGTCATATCGTCTCCTCCCAGTTTAATTACATTTTTTGCACTTAACCATCGAGTGGCTCCTGGGAGGCTCGTGCAAATCCTGCACAGACATCCAGACTAGCACCAGATGCTAAGTTTTGTGCTTGTGTACCCGCCCTAGGAGCTCACTTCATTAGACGTGTGTGTGTGTGTGTGCGCGCGCGTTTATGTGCACAGAAATAAAGACCCAGATACAGACAAGACGCAGAGGGATGCTAGCAGCAGGTGAAGCGTCTGCAGTGAATACAGAGGAGCAGAAAACCTTCAACGGTGGAGGCAAACACAAGTTTAGGAGTTTTTCTGTCACTGCTGTTTCGAGTTTCAGGAGACGACGGATGCAATGTTGTTCCAGAGCGCGTCAAAACTAATAACCCCTGCCTGACCCTCCCCATGAATGCTATTGGGTTTAACGTATTTACATGTTTGCTGTAAAAGCTAAAGCTGCTGGGCAAACATCCTCCAGAAAAACAACTCATTCTGCTGCATCAGCAAAGTTGAGATTCAAAGGGTTTGTGAAGTGATGCATTAGATACAAGGTGGTGTTCAGTTTATCCCTGAATAGAGTATAAATAAATAACTAGCTGATTCCAAACTCTAATACACCAGTGATAGCCACTGTATTTTACTACTGATTACAAAAAAACAAAACAATACAGTTATGCTATACCACAAAATATATCATTTTCAAAAACATTGAACATCTGAAACAAGTATTTTTCTGGCTCATAATATTAAGTTGCCATCGTCCCAGTTTAAATGGTTTTAAATAGTATTAGAGTTTCTGACTAAACTCAACCTCCAGTATCTGATCTTATGCCACCGAGCCATCCATAGCTAATTTCAATGGCCAATTTAAATGCAATAAAAACCATTGCTTAAGTCTGTGTACCATTTGCAAAACTGTCCTAAAGGTTTTGTTTGTTTTTCTCAATCTAGCAAATCTGCGTTTTTCCGCAAGCAATCTTAGTTTTTTTTTTTTAGCCTTTGAAATGATGTCAAGAGGAAAAGAATAAATGTATTGGCTGTAGAAACCTTCAAGCTGTTTAATTCACACAGGTTAAAAAAATAATAAACAGAGGTTTCCTCTGTTTGCTTTATTTCATATCACACAATTAACATCTCAGCAGTCGCACCATCGTTCCAACAGTAGATACATTTTATTCATATTGCACCTTTACCAGACAGCGCTTACATCATGGCTTTACGATAAAAACTGCAGTTAGAGGAGGATTTAAAAAACCCCATCAAAAACAACATCCAATTTGTCATGGCAGCCCACGGACCGATGAGGCTTAAACGCTCGTCTCAAAAGAGAACGACTTAAGCTGCTTTTTGAAACCCATCGATAAAACCCAGTGATCACAGGTAGTGTGGGAGATTATTCCACAGCCTTGGTCCAACAGCGGGGAAGGAACCGCCTCCTCTGATAACAAAACCAGGATTTTAACATCTATGAGGTTTGGTACAGGCAGCCAGTGAAGAGATGGTAGGACCGGGGTAATGTGGACTCTTCCACTAGAGCGTGCAGGAGCATCAAGTCCAACAGGATTATTACAGTATTGGCATTTCTCTGCTTCGAGATCACCTAACCGGCAGTCGCTTGTTAGGCAACTGTATGTGTAAACACAAAGCAGTCACCCAAGGTGACCCCCCACCCCCCACCTCCACCACCTGCATAAATGGTCCAATCAATTCCGCCCACAAGAAACACATTAGATTCACTCATTTGGCTCCAACACATGGCATGATGCTTTTGTGCCAACATGGACTAAAATCTTACCTTGTTCAATCTTTGTCGTGAAGAATTAAGACCGTTCCTGAAGGCGAACCAGGGTCCGCCGCATTACTAATGAGGCTCAACTAATACAGTGGACGGTGAGTGCACACGTCATTGATTTCAATTCGTCATTGGGGGCATCCCTATAATTACTTGACAAGTATTTCCACCTTGCCGTGTTTCAACAATAAACATCAAGTTGTGCGGTGGGTGTTTGATGTCAAAACAAAGTTGGCCTTAGTTTTAAAGGGTAAACCAGCGCGCACCGAACCCCGAACAGCGTGGAGCATTCACTCAGCGACAGAGACGGCTGCTTTCAAGAGCAGTTCCGAGACTCGTTTGCACAATGTTTCTAAATTTACTGGGTGTAAAAAAGTAAAGTAGGTTAGTTTGCTGACACACAACATTCTTATCCTTATACAAACTGCAGCCAGAATAAAGGCAGCCCCATTCTGCCAAAGCGTTATCTCCTCTCTCCAGATTCTGCTTCGCGCTCAGGCTGGTGCACCTGTTTACACTCACAACATCTCCTGCTACAAACTCCACTGTGTCACACTGGGAAGATTCCTATATGCAAGCGAGAGAGAGAGAGGAGTGAAATTGAGTTCGCACATGATTACACGTGTGTAACGGGAATGCCAAGGAGATTGCACACGCGTGTGCTGCAGAGGCCTCCTGTGTGAGAGATAATATGATGGCACTTTCCTTTTTTGAAGAGCACCTTTAGCCGTCGCGTTTTCATGTTAGATTCTGATGGCATTTTGTTTACTGCTAAAATACCCAAGTCACACAGCATTCAGTGCGCTCTCTTTCTGATAAGTGAGCATTTCATGCCTAGTTTATAATGGGTCTTAGGGCTTCAGAGGCAATTATTCTGGTAGTTCCACTCGCAAACCTTGAGGCTTTGCAATCTGGACAGGGCTGATTTGGGCGGACGTCAAATGTTTGGGAAGTGTTTTTTTTTTTTTCGCCTGCAGGGATCAGATACACGTTTCTGCATATTTAAAAAAAAAAAAAAAACACACACACATTTTTATGGTTTATGTAAACAGCATTTTCAAGTCAACGTGTTTAACAGGTCTGCCATCTTGAGTCAAACTCGTCTACGTGCTTTACAACCATATCAGAAGTGGTTCATTAACCCAGCAAAGACGAACACATTAATCAGCCAATCGCCCAGGCCGCATGATTGGCTGGATGATCCAGCCCACAGGCGGTGTTGAAAGTTTTTTTTTTTTTTTTTGCTGTGGCACTCGGGGGGTTTTGATCTCGCCCTCTACAATCAGCGCCCCGGTGGCATCGGATGTTATCAAACCGATAAACATCAGAAGACAAGTCGACAGTCTTCCCTGTCCTTGACTCTGCGACTCACTTACTGAGAGATGAAACCTCCAGAGCGCTCCCCTGCACTCATTAAAAATACATGCAGCTTCAAAAGTTTTGGCATCATGCACCACTTTGCCAAGAGAGTGCACAGAGATAAACTGCTTAATATGCTGCCAGAGTGAGATCCTGCATGTAAATAAGTGTGTACTGTAAAAAAAAACATTAAATAAAAAAAAAAAGGCACAGCTGCATCCTCTGTTGCTTGCTCTGCGGTTCACTGGATGTGATCCATGCAGATCATGCAAATAACCGTTTAATGAGCAAAATTAATCATGGAGTCAAAGACGTACAGAAATTCAGTCCAGGATTGTTTCTGGACCCGATACCAACGTCATTCCTGGATAGGATTTTGGGCCAAGGGCGACAGTGGCGCAGGAGTTAGGGAGTTCGTCATGCAATTGGCGAGTTGCCGGTTCAATCCCCCGCTCCGACTTCACCCGAATTGCTTGCTGGGTCAGAGGGCTGGGTGGGACCGATGTGTGGGAGGCCTCACCTCTGCTACCAACATAACTCACCAACATTAGGGTGTGAATGGGTGAATGACCGACTGCTTTGGGGTCATCGGACTAGTTATAGAAGCACAAGCCATTTTATCATTAATCCTCTGAATCACATACCTAGATCTAGTCTGGCTGGTTTTGCTCTGGAAGTTAATGCTTATAACTACATAACATCTAACTAAATAAAATGTCACTGGGATGAAGACAGTATGCATTGTAAGTAAACATCTGTTTATATGCTTTAACATGTCTTTTTTTGCTTAAGATTTGGCATATTATCTCAAGTTTAAACGCAGAACGGAGGCTGCAGGAGCCTGCAGTCGGTGGACAGCAGAGAGCATCACTTTCTTCTGAGATGGTTTAGTGTCGAAAAGCAAAAACTGCATGACGGATGTTTGTTTATGCGCTTTGTGCAAGCATTTAGAGCAGAGAAGTTGTATCAGACTGTTGCAGGAAAAGCTCCTGGGTGCACAAAGAAGAGTTATCACAGACTCTTCCTCCGTGGGAGCTGTTCAAATTTTATACCCATCACTGCTCCAAAAAACAATAACTTAATAAGTGTCTATAGTCTCTGCTGCTTTTTTGTTTGTTGGAGTCTTTCATACATAAATATACATACACATTTCTTGGCAGCTCCCTACTCGATTGCACACTTTAATGTCTTGAGTGTGCCAGTTTTAATAACCGTAGAGCATTTTTATTATTCATGCTGTAAATTTGATTTTTGCTGTGGGTACATCTGCATTAATTTCCCCACAGTGAGATAATACAGGATCTTTCTATTACTGAGGAGAAAACTTTGAAGCTCTGCAAAGGAGCAACAAAGAGATTCAGAAAGCACGTAAAACAAACTATGACAGAACATTTCTGACATTTTTGGACTTTGAAACTTTATAAAACACAGAGCATAAAGGATCTGGAACATGTTGGCAGCCTGTTGGAAGAATATTTCCATCTAAAAAACTAAATGGAGTGGTGGCTGCTACAGTAACGCTAAGTTGTTTTTTTTTTTTATAGAAACTTACATTTTGTTAATCCTTTTGGCAGAGCTGCTCTCAATCTCTCCACATGGTGTTTGCTCTGTTCATGAATAATAATTAACAACTGGTGGAAAAAAAAGGCTTGTTGTGACCAAGGTTTATGGAATATATTTTGCCTGAATTTAAATGTCTCAACAGCTTTGTGTAATAAAATGTGAGCTCATTTATTTGCTGAAAGTAACTTTTGTGGCAATAATTTTATCTTCATAATTATCTTTTTGTGTGTGTTTTTTCCCATACTTGATTGTTTTTAAGGTCAATAAAATACTGATAACATTTGTACTTATTTTTTTATATAATAATTATATTTGAATACATACTGAGTAATTTTAAAGGAGAAGATTCAACAGGGAGGTAGAAGGGAAATTTTCATGTTAAATGAAATTGACCAATCGTTAACTACAAGAAATGCATTAGATTTCCATATTCAACGAGTAATCATTTTAAAGATTCATGTTTTCATTTTTAACCAAACTAATCATGATGATGACTTTTTCCAGCACTGAGCCCCCCTAACCTGTACCCAAGCAGCCTGGATGGGGGGTCTCTACAACCATGACGCCTGTCAGCTCCATGAGCATCCTTCTATGGCGTGTTTACATTTCTCCATCTCCACCTTTTCAACTCCTGTCAGAGCTCACTTTTCTGTCACCTCATGCATAATCCATTCACTGCATGCCTTATCGAAACCCACAGACTCAAATAAGTCTGACTGCATTGCTCACAAGGCCAAGGAGCTGCCAGGGAACTTCGCTGCTCATTTGAAACGTTAAAACAAATTCTCTGATGACTAAACTACCCAAACATGAGTTCTCAATAGGAGGACAAGTGCTCAGAGTACTTTAACTAAAAAAAAGTCAAATTTCAATAAACAATCTTAAGAAGAGCCAATGACGAGGCTAGAAAGAGGCCAGGGATATTTTGGCTTTCCAAAAGAGCTGCTTTGCATCAAAAGGACAAAGCATCAAAGTACCAGTTGTGTAAGAAGGCCAGATGGGTTTGAGTCTTTTGACTAAACTCTGGGTGCTGGTACCCTCAAGCTAATCGGCATTCTGGGTTGACGCTCGCCATCTTCCCCTCTTTTCTGCTGTGCTCGCTTTCTTCTTTCTACACGCTGCTGATAGCTCCACGGGGAGTGAAGAAATCGCTGCTCTACATTCATTTTTGTTTCTCAGTAGGATTTAAAACCAGAAGCTAAGCCACCAGGAGACGTGCAAATAGAGAATGTGATGCCGAACAGAGGCCCAGGGCTGGACTTTTACAGTGTTGGCAAATTAAAGCAGAGGACTGAATCTCTTCTAGGAAAAGGAAGACAGATAGAGTCACATTTATTCCCCAAAACACTAAGGTGACCTTTCCATGGCTGCTCTCTGAAGTCTACAACCCATAACACTGTTAACCATCCGCTGTACACAAAAAATATCCAACTATGTACGGGCCGGGAGGAGATCCTCACAGTACAACCTTGAAGACCACAAAAAAAAAAAAACTATGGTATCAACACAGTTGCTGTTTTTTAAGCACAGGTGGCCAACTGTAGTTTTAAAACACTCTTAATACAAATCTTTTATTTCCACAACATCACCGTCTATGCAACCATTTATATATTTTTTAAAAACCTGAAATGTTTTTTCTTCCAGAAGTCGGAGAAAAGTGTAGCTTTTATTACGTGAACTATGAGACGCTCCATACAAGCAAGACCAAAGTTTGGTCTGGCTTCTAATGAAAATGACTAAACTGCAGGAATGATAATGGCAAGAAAATCTTTCAAATGGTAAGTGTTAAGAACTCTGCATACGTTGACCCTGGTAAACAACATGACAATGTATCAGAAACTGACTCCATCAATCCATTAAATGTTCTGGTTATGCCGAGATTTTGCACAGTTTTTGTCCATAAAATTTGATCTATTCTTTATAGCAAAACGGCACATTTATGACACTCCTCGGCTTCCATAGTCATTATTACGCGCTTGACTGCGAGGTTGTTTTTAATTCATTTAGTGCACCATTAGATGGGTGTAAATCTTATACACTGGGGCTTTAAGATTAGTGTAAAGTAAGTTAACTCCATTCATTAATTTTACTGCTCTGGAACAACTTTATGCAGCAATTAGTAGAGATGCACCGACACGATACCCGGATCGGATATCGGCTCTGATATTGACCAATTAGCTGGATCAGATATCGGACGATAGATGCCGATCCAGCATTCCGATCTGGTCATTTCTTTTTTTTATTAATATCATACACAGCGATACAGTTGCGACGATCGAATCACTTCTATGTTTGCAACGGTGGTCACTCAGAGCAGCACAGCAGCTAGCGGTGAGCAAACACGGAGCAACATGGAGTAAGTGCCGGACCGAGCCAAGTCTGCCATTTGGAAACATTTCAAACTTGATACGCCAACAAGTCCGTCTGCAACATGCAGCATCTGCAATCCGTAAGTTGCGAGGCGGGTGATACGGTTGGTAAATTCAACACCACAAACTTAAATAAGCACCTCCAAAAGCACCATGCTAAAGAACATGCAGAACTTTTTTTAACAAAGTTTGCTTCAAGCCTGATAACTTCACCCGCATGGCAAGGAATACGGTTTATTAATTCAACAGTAGTATCGGATCGGTATCGGCCAATACACTTAGCCCAGATATCGGATTAGATCGGAAAACACTGGATTGGTGCATCTCTAGCAATTACAAGGATTGTTTTTTTTTTCTACAAACGTGTTCAAGAACTCTGAGAAAAGGCTTGGATCATTTGATTAAAGCACAGCTTTGTTGGCCCTTAGGTCAGGAGTCTAAGGCCCTGTTTACATCACAACGATCCAGTGAAGATGAGAGTTTTTCCTGTTACTGTCAACACATTTACATGACAACATTCTGATTACGATCTACGTTTACATGGCAACAGTAGAGATGAGAAAATGGTGCAATTCCCTCGCCACGTGGCTAGTTGATGTTCTTTGAGACTCAACATGGGCATGGGTATTGCCTAAAAGATGCCGTAATAATAAACCTATGAGATGGCAGAGAATAAAGTTTTCCTAAGGACAGACCATGAGGTTCAGCTGTTGCTTAAGCTGGCTTTGAAATATAGACGTGATTATATTCAGATGAGTCAGCAGCCAAAACAGTACACAGTACTATTCTGCATTTTCATTTTCCTCTTCTGTGATGTTAGAAATCGTAGGCAGCCGTTATGTGTGTGATACTTTCTACTGCTTTCTGTCATACTTCGCATGAACCAGGGATTCCCTGTAAGAAAAGTTCAGTATTTCCAGTTTACACGACGACAGAAACCAGGACAATTTCAAACTGTGCCGTTGTCAGAGGAAACATTCGCCGTTGTGTAAATAATCAGTACAAACGAAACCAAACTGTCCCATTTTTACAAGAAAACGTCGTGCAAACAGAAAGTTTGTAATTTCAAAACCTTTTTACCTTTTAAGACACAGTTAATAACTCATCTATGTGTCATTTTTGATCAGAAAACCCCTTTTCACACCTCCATTCCAGTGAATTTTTACAGTTTTAAGCAAAAATCTCCTTGTACTGTAGATATTTCAAAACCACCAGAAGGTTTGGTCTAAACTTCATCCTTCTAGACACCTTTTTGTTTCTTTGTGTTCAATTAAAAAAATTCCAGAAATTTACACAAAAATAAATTATAAGCTTGTTTGGTTTGCTTAGAAAAGAGTTTCACAGTTAGCTTGTATTGGAATAGCAATTTTCCACTATCTTTACTCATTCATTGCACCTAAAGATGAAAACAAGAATATCTGCAAGTAAGAATGTGGTGATATAATTTGTTGTTGATTACATTGTTTTAGTGATCACTTGAAGCCAAGATTTGAATTTAAACAATTTGGAGGATGTCCACATTTAAAAATAAATCTCAAAGCAACTAAACTACCAGGCTGACTAATAGATTTAATTTTCCATTTCAAAATTCATACTTTAGATTTAAGTTTTAAAGATTTTCCAGTCATGACACAACATAATCTAAGGTTTCTTCTTCACATATTTTTAGGCGAGTTAAATGAGCTGCATTGAAAATCTCTAACACTTAGTTTATAGTCAAACATGGACTGAATTATCATATATTAAATAATATTTCCAAGTTTCTGATACCTTTATTCTGTATTTAGCGGTTAAAAAGTTTAACATTTCTAAGAGTCTGGATTCCAAAAAAAAAAGGTTTTTTTTAAGGTTTATATTATAACTATTATTATTATTGAGTGTTTATAATAAATTGGACGAAATAAAAAAATCTAACTAAGTGGGAATTCAACAATGAAGCATGTAAATTAAATACAAAATGAATGTAAAAATTAGTTTTTTACTTTAGAAATCCAGAGTTTATATATCTTAGTGAACAGAATAAGGAATACATTTGGAAACTTAATATTTCTACACTGTGTCTTTTCTTAGGTCAAAAGAAAAAGCTACACAGTTGATTGAGAAAACAAGTTCCTTACAAGAGGTTTTACTCATCCATTTTACCCTCTCCAAACAGGCAACGTTGCTGAACAAAGCTCCAGCATGTGGTGCCGTCATTAAAATGCAACGGCAGAGAGCCTAAAGGTGGTTTCAGAGGCACCGAGGGAAAGACTGGCCAGACTTTGACCAAGCTCATTAGATGAAAACTCTCAGCCAAGCCCATAGGAAGGAAACACTTTCTGAAATTGTAACCACTTGCTCTGAAAACTAAGTGGGATAACCGCCTTCCTACTTCTCTTACACCGACTTAAATCGGCGTTTCTTCCATCACATAACTTCTCCACTTATCTTTAACCTGTAACATAATGTAAAATTTCCCTCAGGCAAAAAGAACAGCAAAAGAAATATCAGTCACACAAAAACGGCGTTCATTTTTCTGAAATCCCAACAAACATATGTGCAGGCTGTGTGGATCAGAGTGCCAACATTAACACGCCGTCTCCTCTTCCCAACTCAGCCGAGAAGATTATTAGCTGTCTGCTCATTAAAAGATTTATTCACCACCGAGCTAACAGGAGCACTGAATAACAACGCGTTGGATCCCTCCCGCTCGTATTATTTATTACCTTTTCACCAAACTGTGTTTAGAGAGGAGATGCGACTCTCCACCACTGCCACATCAGCATTTATAGCCTCTCTTTTGGCGCCGTTAAAGAGCCCCATAATCTCATAAGAGTCAGTTTTAGGAGGGAAAAGACAATTTCTGATTAGTTTTGCCCCTTTGAAATCTAAAAACAGTATTTATTTCTTTTTAAATAGCTTAATGTTATCTTAAATTCTGTAACTGTTCCAGTTTTTTTTCCAGCTGAGTGTTCATTTGCACGACGCTTTGAGGCAGCGCCTTATCACACTCTGACACTCATCGGCAGACGTTATGTAAAGTGAAAAGCTTGAATTCATTTGGATCCCGTGATTTTGGTGTCTTTTTTTTGTTGTTGTGTTGTGTTTGCTCAGTGATGTGCCCCTTTTCAGGGCAGAGATCCCAATCACAGCAATCACAGCCATTTCCCATAATGCAGCACAGCTTGGAGACATAGCGATGGAGTCACGCCTCTCTCTCCCCATACCTGCTTGTCCTTGTCCTTGTCTTTTGCCTTCCCACTTCCCGACATCCGCGAGGAGGTGACGTCCCGGGGGATGACGGAGATTTGGTGCAGTGGCATGTTCATCCCAGCGGGGTCCAAACCAGGGTTTCCTCACACACGCGCTTCCTGTACTGATCCCAGAGCAAAGCGCATGATGGTTCAAACCGCAACACGTCGCCCGGTCCTCCCTGCAGGGAAGGGAAATCACATCAAAATTAGCTCCAACGTGTTGCACATCCAAGCAAGGAAGCAGACAAGGGAGACTGTCAGGAATCCTGCACAGCGACATTGTTCGTCACTTCTTGATTCAGTCACGCTTTCTGTTTGAGAGCTGAAAAACAAAGTCGTCACCGCTGACATGTATACCTCTGTGAAAGAGTCTGGTACCAGAGCTATATGTAGTTAACCCTGACCCACACAGCAGAAACCTATTCTTCTTTTCTATGTTATTACACCACTTTTTCCCCACTTCTGCCACCGTACGTTGGTTTGGTTAAATGCTCGTTTTGGGCACAGGATCAAAGTGTGTCGTCCTGCTCAGCGGTGTTTGGTGCATGATAAACAAATATTTATATATATATATATATATATATATATATATATATATATATATATATATATATATATATATATATATATAGTGTCCTGCAACAGGTCATTCGTTTCATTCATCCATGTTTACCACTTACTCTGACTTGTTCATTTATTTAGATTTTCAAATAAACCTCTCTGAAACTAGGTACATTTACAATATACGGTAATTATATATGTATCACTTGTTTCAGCAATTCAAAAAGGTAAAAGACATAATAAAACAATCTGTCATGAATCAGTATAAGTGTTTATATCTGTTCATGTTCATGATTACAACTAAGGTAAACAAGATTCTGTTTCTTGGAAATATTAAGAAACAGAATAGTATATTAGTTCAAAAGTCAACGGAAGACATTTATTACAGAAATGTTGCGTTATGTCCAACACAATTACAGATAATAAGGCTGACTAGACAGTTCTCCGGCAGACAGTCAATGCTACCCTTCAAAAGGAGAGTAATCAACAGCAGATTGTTGCTAAAGAAGCTGCAGCTTCACAGAGTGCTGTATCCAGGCAAATGATAGGGAAGTTAAGTGGAAGGAAGAAATGCGGCAGGAAAGTTGCACAAGCAGAAGGGATAAGCTCAGTCTTGGTACGAGCGTGATGCTAAAGCCCCTGAAGAGTGGAGGAAGACGTGCACTGCAGCTGAAGTCTGTGCATCAAGAGCAACCACACAAAGACGTACCCTGGACTTGGGCTACAACTGTCTCCTTCGTTTTGTTAAACCACTGCTGGTTTAACAAGAAAAAAAACAAGAAAAAGAAAAAAAAAAACACTGGACTGTTGCTCAGTGGTCCTAAGCCTTATTTTTAGATGAAAGCAAAGTTTCATTTGGTCCCACAGTTTGCTAGCCTCGTGAGACCATCCTGATCTCGCAAGGTTTCACTCACAGATCAGTCTGGCTACTTTCCGTTAAAGAAAATTTGGAGCCGTTCACCAAACGAACGTCCAATCAGCGTTGGCTTTGAGGCGGGTTGAGGTGTGACGCAACGAGAAGATCGACAGTTCAGTCTAAAGAACATGGCGGCTTCAGCCGATGAAACTAGCGTTAGCGTGGCTATCGAGCAAGTTTTATCGGAATTACAGAGTATTTCTTTGCTGAGCTAACGAGCCTTTACCTGCAGCAGCAAGAGTAGCTTGGCTTGTGGTTGTGTTTTCGTCGACGCTCGTAACAGAGTGACGACGAAGCATGTTGACGAGTACGTCATATGCTTCGTTGATCTGATTGGTTTATTTGGCCCGTCTATCACCAACATAGGCCAATCAGCTAACCAGTATTTTCGCCCCTTCCCAAAATTACTTCAACGGAAGGTTTCCAGATGGATATGCGGAGCAAATCTATCTGGCGGAGTCAGGTAAACAGTTTGGGTCCATATGTTATCTTCTGGTGTTTAGAGCACTTCATTCTTCCTTCAGACATTGAGCTTTTTTTCTATTGCCTTGTAGGAACTGGCGGCTTTAGTGACTATGATATCCCTGTACTTGATCGGTTCATAAAACCTAACAGAGAATGTATGGCGTGTTGTCAAAAGGAAGATGAGGGACACCTGGGCCAACAATGCAGATAAGCTGCAATTAAAGCGACCTGAGCTTTCTTAACACCGCAGCAGTGTCACAGCATCCTCCCCTGGTTTTCTTCTCTACACGTGGTAAAAAAAAAAAAAAGGAGAAAACCAGTGCAATAAATAATTGAAGAGCTCATCCCTGAAAAGACTAAAAGAACGAGAGCTGTGTGGGAGTTGAATCAGACGCAGGATTCCCAGAGAAAACAGCAGTAGTGAGTGGGGCTCATTCTTGCAGCGGCAGCATGGAACCGTCGCTGAGAGTTACACAGATCGTCCGTTTTAACTTCCTTTAATGCAGCCATCTGTACCGCCACCGACAGCAATTAGGCTTTACTTGTTCCCACAAGAAGCGCTTGACTGTGTCGGGCGCGCACGCAAGTGCGTGCGTCAGAGTGCTCGTATACGAGCCGGCCTGCCGAGCAGACCCTCAAGCATCAGTACATGAAACTGACAAGATTAAGAAAGCAAAAAGCAAGCGGACAGATGGGAGGTCAGTAAAATGAAAGCAGCGTCGATGGCAGCAGGCAGGGGGCTGGTGGTGTCTGCGTAGGCTTTTGGACGGAGAATGGCGCACGGGTTTCAGCGAGGACCCAGGCTGACAGCCAGATCTGTCGCTTCGGTTCATCACTCCTCTGTCTCTGATAAGTACTCATCAATATGTAGAGTGGATATGAACTCACAAAGAGCAGCCCTGTCAGCTGTATGTGCCGCAGCTGGCAGTCTGTGGGTTATAATTTTATTAAAAACACTAGAAAAAAAAAAGAAAAAAAAAACACCCAATGGTAACACAGTTTTAAATGGTTTCGTGCTGTTCGAGGCCCATCTGGGGACAGCCGTTGCAAATGTGCAAAAGCTATAAATGTTATAGTGTTCAGTATTTGTTTTTACTTAATGCTTGTCCCAATGTGAATGCAGAATAAAAAATAAACAAGAGACATTTCTCCCACAAACCAGCAGACTTGTGGAAAAATGAATAATAAGAGAGACAGGTGGTTATGAACAGAAGATAATGAACTTTTAAACAGGAAAACAGAAAAAGATTTGGGCCAGAATAACAACTTTTAGAGTCGCTTCTTGATTTGCATTCTAATTCTGGTGCCATTTTTCTTTTGAATTAAGTCTTTACTGTTTATATCATTTATCATTTGTATAATCACTCAATGAGAGCTTAGGTCATAAATAAACAGAGCCAATTAGTTTTCATGTGAAATGCTGTTTATAAGTTGTAACCTTACGTTTTAGGTTTTTCATTTTACATTTACATTCAGATCTCATGGGTTATTTGTGGTTCTTTTGCAGCCCACGTAACCGCGATTAAAAAAAAATAAAAAATAGGGCAAATGTGGCCCACAGATGATGAAGATGAACTCTTAGATTTCTTATGGCAAGTTTTTCTCTGAAGATTTTTATATTATTAATATGAACAATGTTTGTTTACAACAACAATAATGTCTTATTAGCCATTGTTTGTGTTTTGTTTCTTTCTTTTCATTTTACAGGAAACAGAAACACAAATATCCAGCGACTTTCACTCACGGCCAATTTACAGCCAACGCCGTCAAAGACAGAGAGCGGCCAGGATGTCTTTCTTGTTCCTCAGCATTTCCGATGTTTACTTTTGTTGATGATTTACACTGTTCAACAACTACTTTTTGTCGAGTCAAAATGAAAATGAAAATGAAAAAGAAAATAAAAATTTAACATTTTATGGTAAGCGAGCACTTTTAACTTGCAGATTTTGGCCTGTGCTGGTAAAAAGTTTGGTCCTCATGAAAGTAAAGTGTCAGCCAACTAATAAATCATAAAAGTTTTAAAGATGAGCTTCAGATGGTCATTAAAAACTGGGTTAAAACAAACCAGCCTCATATTACCAAGCAATCTCTTAGAGAGGGCAAAAATAATTGGATGAAGGGCACAGTGATGGGAAAACGACATGAGTAAGGGAGAAGAGGGTTAGGTTAATCAAAGTTCAAAGCTGCACACTAACATGCAATAAACCAATCCTAAGTGTCTCAGAAGTGTTTATGAGGACTCTCTGGAGGCATAGTCAAGTGTTCTCTTGTGTATTTTTCATAGGTTGTTTCCACAGAGCCTCAAATCCTTTTTTTAAAGTGATTTAATTTTAAACAGCGAGGTCGAGTGAAGAACACAATGTTCTCAGAAGAAGAGAACGGCATGGACACCCGCTGTGTTTAACTTCAGATTCGCCTTGTTGGCAAAAAAAAACAAAAAAAACAAAAAACTTGTTCATTGTGCAAAAAGTTGTACAAAGCACTTTCACTGTGGAAAAAGCAACTGTGTTTATCAGGATTTGCCAAGCATATATTATATAATATGTACAAATTGGGATGAAAGGGCTGCATGAAGATGCTGGCGCAAAGAACTCCTTTTCAAAAGCCTGCTAGGGATGTCTGGTTTGTAGAAAGTCACGATGCCTTGAAAAAGGGTCACCAACATTACATGCATTATATTGTGGCTGATGTAATTTAACTTTTAGATAATTCAGATTCCTCCAAGTTTTAGCAGCTATGGTAAATCCATCTGAGCAGATGAACACCCTATAATGATCGTATACAGTAGAAGGTAACTGGACTTCTTTCTTTAAGACCATATGAAGACTTCAGAATGGTGCTTTAATGGTAATAAACCTAAAATGAAATACTTTGTCATGGTTTTGAGTTTGAAAGCAGCTGAGACTAGGGAGAAACGTCTGCCCAGCACATGTCAGAGTGCCACAACTGAACACATGGGGCTTTTATTGTGAAGTTAGTCATAATAAAACAATGCACAGGGTGTTTTAGATTACATATTAGAGCAGTGAAAAAAAAGTTTCATCGTTACAATAATTTGACAATATATTCTTTAGCATTGCACGCTATTCTCTTCGAGGATGCTTGAGGAGCGCATTTTTCAAAATAAAATCCAGATGTTCCTAAAATGAAATCTAAATAAATTGTAAATTGGAATTAAACGATTAAATCGATTTATCACCCAGCCTTAAATAGCAGCAAAAATTATTGTGAAAAGTGGTTCCATTGACCCTGGGTTAATGAATACAAAAGTTACAGATTTCTATATTTTTATATATAATATTTAAAGTCCTACTTCACAATAACATGCCCTTTCACATTGTTCTAACACACAATAACCAGTAATGAATTACAATTAGTGTGTGGTTGTAAGGCTAAAACATTGTGAAAAAGGGGGGTAAGAAACGTCTGCAAGGCTCTGCTGTGAAAAGGTTTTAAAAGCAGAATTACAAATTACAATTAAACACAAGCTTTTCCATTCGGTCATATTGTCTCTGCAAACCTACCCTTCTCTGGTCATTCCCACAAATTTAACTTCAAATTAAGTAAAGCATAACCCTGATCTTGTGCTAAAGCTGAAAGCTTTCCACTTGTTTTTTCAATAGCCAAAATGTACAGTTGTAAAATGTTGATGAGGCTGAAGGGTACAGGACGGTGTGATGGACGAACAGCATGCACAGATACTCTGCAACGCTAAGAGGTTAGAGTTCGCGCAAGCAGGCCAGGTACAACGTTACAACTCAGAGGGAATCGTCACGGAGCAGCGTCATACATTTGCTGCCCTGTTTCAGTCACAAAAGGTTTACAAGACTAAAAAAGCAGCAGTTTTTATCACTACCTGAGCTATGATATATTAGTCTAGTGGTTAGAGCATTGCACTTGTGTTCCAGAGGTTCTTGGTTCAACTCCCACACACTGCAACTCTGGGTCCCTGAGCAAGACCCTTAACTCCAGATTGCTCCCTGGGCGCTACACTGTGGCAGCCCACTGCTCCTCAAGGGGATGGTATAAATGCAGAGAACAAATTTCATTCAAATGCACGTTGCAATGACAATAGAGATTATTATTATTATTATTATTATTATTATTATTATTATTATTATTATTATTATTATTATTATTATTATTATTATTATTATTATTATTCAGGATCGTGGAGGGCACCAGCCCAACAGGCTAAAACGGTGACCCATAGCCATCCACACATACACACTCACATCTGAGAGAAATTACATGTCCCCCATTACCTATCGTACATATTTTGTGACTGCAGCATGAAAACGGGACGGCAAAGAGAAAAACGAAGCATGCACACGGGCAATAACCAAACCCAGATTTAAGCTCAGGATCCGTCTTGCTGTGAGGCAACAGCACCGTCCTACTGAGCAAACACATCAACACAGCGACATAAAATAGCCGCAGTAAATCCATCATTGTCTGCTCCCCTCCTAATTTGCATTGGGCTTTAAGTCTAGACACTCTGCTGGACAATAACGAGGAGAGTGATGTGCCTGTTAGACAGAGCAACGCTTTTGCCACGTCTAACATTTTGTTAGCAGATATATTTTTAGGATTAATAAAGCTAAACTCATTCTGTCAACCTGTCACCAAGTCCTTCGGGTACATGATCAAGGTGCATGTGTGCGTGCGTGACTCTTCAGGCTGTCTGCCAGCCACAGAGTTCACCGCCACACACAAAGACAAACTCCAGGTACAGCAGCGCCTACAACTTTCACTGACCTCCTGTGGTTCCTGTTCTCACCGGCCTCTTGCCGTTTTATAGGAACGACAGCGCTCAACAAGAGAAGCATTTCAGACTTATTGCCCGGAACCATCAAAGTGGTGTTTATAATCAACCACTGGCTGTTCATAAACTCAGCCGTAAATATCTTTGTAAAATTTCAGTCATTTTTATTAATTTAGTTCCACGTTAAAAGCTTTAAGAGAAGGAAAGAAAAATACTTAAGGTATAATATGATTTCAGGAACAGTTGTGGAAACTTCACAGAAACCTTTTGGTTCAAACAAAGCGAGGCCATAGAAACTTTCCTTTTTGCTGTGATTTAATGTAATGTTGTCAGGTTCCCTCAGACAGAGTCTGCTTTGTACAGCAGACAATTAGAGGGTCCAGTCATGTACTATGACTAAGAATTTCTAGGCAGCAGCTAACTCTGGATGCATACACAAGTTTTCCACTTAAATTATTCCACACTGTTGGCTTATTACAAGCACTCCCCAAGTAGGGTCAGGACCCCCAGGGGGTTGTGAGACACCATGTGCGGGGGTCGCAAAATGATCCAAATTCCTTACATTGCAATGTCGGAGATATACATGTTGTAATATAGAAAGTGTCTCCCCTTAATCGTGGAAAAAATAAAATTCTCGAAAATGTATTTAACATTAAAAACCATCCAAGTTTTTTTTCTTGGAAATAGCAGAAATTAATAAAAATTTTGTGGCCAGTAATTTATTTTCTTTAATTAATAATTGCCACAATACAGTTTTTAGGGTGATTTTATTAGAATCATTTCATAATATTGGTTGTACAAGAATACAAGAGAAAAGAAGAGCACAAGAAACATAAAATTACAGCTATATTCTCAAAATTTGATGGCTTTATTCTCATAATTTCCATAAAGAAATACAAATCCAACCCCCCAAAAGGGGGGTCGCTATTCTCAGGTGCTGTTATTTTGGGGGTCCCAGGTTGATTAGTTTGGGAACCCCTGGCTTATTATATTGTATTTTATTGATTTACACTTTGTTTTTGCCCTGTTTGTTTGCCAATTTTAAAACAGAGCTTTTGTGTATATTTTTCATAAGACCAGGGGTCTGTTCTTCGTACGTTGCTTAAAACATCCAAGATCAAATGACACATCCAAGATGACTTCATCCGGCTAATCCTGATCCGGCTAATTGGGTTCTTTGAACACACCTGTTGTTTATGATTAGTATGGCTGGATTGAGTTATCTGAGACAACTGCGCGTTCATGCGTTTGTATAAAAGGGGAAATGTATCGATAGTAGAAACAATGATCAGCAGCGCTGCTATTGGCTGTTCAGTATGGCCAAAGAACGCCCACAGTTTTTTCTCCCAAGCAGAAGACGAGCTTTTAATGGAAGGTTATGCCGAATATGAGTCATTAATTAAAACAACAGTGAACACCTCAAAGTCTGCTTAAGTCAGGAGAGAGGGCTGGCAAAAAGTAGCAGACAAATTAAATGCGTAAATACTGTCCATGGTAGATGTTTCTATCACTTTCTACAGTATTAATTTTTGCATTTTAATAATTTTATATTTACTTTGTTCTTTTATATCAGAGCCTCCACGGGACCCACTAGAACATGGGGACAAGTAAAAGTGAAATACAAGAATATTCTACAAAATAGTAGCCTTTAATTATTATACTTTATTTAAAAAAGGCAGTTGTTATGCAAGAGATCCAAATTTCTGTGTCATTCCTTAGATACTGGAAGTAAAGGACACATGCAAACTGGGATTTTTAACAAATTATTTATCTATAAAATAAAAATGAAGTTCTTCCTTTTCCAAGTTATACACAGTTTACACGGTAAAACTGTATTGCTCCGTGTCTAGATAATCCATCCATAGTTTTCTAATACGATATACGGCTCGACAGGAAGCAAGCCTTTCAAAGTAAAACTAAACTTCACAATAAAATTGCCTAAACAAATCTTACCGAATATGAAATAAAAAGCAAACTATCATACAAATAACTTAAATATTTTAGATTTATGGCTCCAACATCACTTTTTCCTCTTTAAAAGCCACTGTTAAATAATGTGTTTGTCTGTTTATAACAGCCACCAAGAGAAATCTCTCTACAATTACACTGTCGCGCTGTGCTAAAGGATCCTGTCTATTGCGCAATAAGCGATTCATTCGAAAAGCTCTAAAAATTATTCTTGCACCTTCCGTAACAGGTTGCTGTCGTAAAAATGGACATGGCTACGACAGACTTCCCTTTCTCCTCCGCTTCTAAAGCTGCGATCTAATACTGTTTACATGAAATAAGCCTGCTCTCGAGCAGGTTTAAGCTGGCGCACATGTTGCTATGACAACAAGTGCAGGAAGTCTTTCGAAGAACCAAACGATCCAAGATCATGCCAAATCGTCAACAATCAAATCCAGCTAACTGAGTTAGCGACGTACGAAGAACGGACCCCAGAAGCACGATATTGAGCATTCGCGCAATGAGTAAACAAGGATAAGCAATGGAGCCCTGCGAGTCAGCAATGTCCAGCAAAGCTTTGACAAGGAAAGAGGTTAAGTAACCCTAACACTGTGGATCAGACTTGTCTTTAACCCCGCCGAGCTGTCGCTTTATTGCGATGCACTGCAGGACGGTCTACTGGCTCTCAATAGCAGTGTTGTTCACTGTCGCCATCTTGCTTTCTGGTGGTTCTGTGGTACTGCTGGCAGATGTTTACAATGTTTATGTCTGCTGATATATCAATGGGCGTATACTGTTTTATTTGAAGATTAATATGTTTTTTGTTTGTTTTTATTGGTCATAGTACGTGACTAGGCCCCTTTAACAAACTGATCATTCTCTTTAAAGTGTGATAAACACACACTTTGGAGGAATTATAGTTGGTTATTTTAGTATTTTTTGTTCTATGGTTAAATTTTGTTTGTAACAGAATTGAAACGGGATAAATACTATAAGGATGTCATTGTGTGATGAAAACTGGGAAATTTGATCATTTTTTGAGGATCCAGGCCGTCTTTTATGTTCAGGGACCCCTCATAACCTTGGTTCTCAAGTTGAGCTACAAGTACAAGAGACGGTAGCGCACTTGGGCTGCTTTTAGTGGTGCTCAGTTGAAATCAAGGCGAGTTAGGTAGAATTGAATCAACTTAGGACGTAGAGGAAGACCCTGAACCAGGAAAATATGCTGGTTGGCAACTCATTCTGCAAGTCAAAACTTGGATTGGGGAAAAAAAAAAAAAATGGGGAAAAAAAAGAAAAAGCGTTTGAGATCGAAGTTGGAAAAAACAAAAAGGCAAATAATCAAAAATGTTTTTTTCTATTTCCAACATCTGAGCCCACAAAAACTGCTAAGGTACCCAGGAGGATTCACTTTAAAGTATAAATTGAAGACAGCTAATTAAAATGTATTCTTAAACCACTGATGCAGTGCAGTTAGGTATGTTTTTTTTTATCCTTTTGTTTTTATACCATAAACAAAATCAGCTTAAAGCTGTGCAATAAAACTCAAATCATATCTTAGTCTATTTCTAATTCTGCCAAGTGATCAGGTGGCAACAAAGACTTCTCAGTTAGTGGATCCTGCATTAAAGGAACAGTAAAACACAAGAAGATAATCCACGCAATGTGACCAGAGGTGCTGCATCAGGTTCAGTAATCCAGGCCCGTACGTGGATCGATTGTGTTGTTCTCTGGTAGCCTCATTCTTTTTTAGATGAACAATCATTAGTCATGTCCATTTAGGTTTTGTTTTCTTAAAAAAGACGATAGAGATTATCAACAGGAGGAAATGTCCATAACATATGAGCTCCTATTGTCCAGCTGGAGGATTTTCATCTAACCAAAACAACGTTGCCCTTCCTCCCATGTCTTCCTCTCCCCTGGGCCAGGTAAATCCCAGCCAGGACTCCGACACGTTCTGCTCAGCTGAACTCTGCTGTTACTCCGTTTGCCAAGAGGACCCCTCTGAGATCACGCTGTCAGATTAGAGCCAAGATACGAGCGAGGGTCTGTTCTCTGGTTCTGAGGCGCATCCAGGCAGAAAAGCTGCGCTGTGTATCAATCAGTCCTAATATCACTGCTGTTCAGACAGAGTCAAGGTGCCTTACTGAAAGCTTGGTGGGCTAGGAAATGATAGAAAATAGTCTGATTTAAATTGATTTTGAAAAAGACATGTTTTTAATAAAAAAAAAAAAATCACTTGGCATATGGAGTGACCTGCAAAGGTATTCACCGTCTTTGGCATTTTTCATGTTTTGCTTCCTCACCACCATGAATTAACATGGATTGTCCGTGAGTGGACGGCAGTCCCCTGGCAGGTTTGTTGTGGCACCAGATGATTTCCATTAGGAGACGGTTGATTTGATGCTGCTCTGGGGAGCATCTAAGTTGATCAGTTGATTGAAGAGGATAAACTTTGGTCCAGTTTTAGATGTTCTTATAAATTCCTGCAGGTTCTGGCAATTAGCTTCTTTATTGTCATTTCTTGACTTGTGAAAATCAGCGTAGATATGCCTCACGTAAAGGCATGTTCTTTTCTCTTTCCAATTTTGAAGAGAAGCACAGAGATAGACCGCCATCACATTTATACTCAAGAGAAAGGGGAAGCCATACATTACCAATTCAGTTGAGAGACACTTTGAACAGCTTAAAAATATAAATTATCAAAAACAAAAAAAAATAGGGTTGGGACGATTTACAGTCATGCAAACCCATTTCAATAACTTTGTCTAATAAAACCTTTAACTCAAGCCTATATTTCTGTGACGTTTCTAAAAATGCACATCGCTAATCACCAGGACACCAACACTCAAAAAAGTGAACCAGGGGATTTGTCCACTTTATGATAACATTTATTATTTCCAGTTAGCACATAAAAAAGGTGTTTGTTGGGTTAAAAAACAATTATGTAATGTTTATTCGAAAAAAAATTAACATTATGTGTTAACTGGAAATAAAATGTTAACATAAAGTGAACAAATCACTTTTTGAGTGAAATAATCTTGGTATTGACTCTAGTATATTTGATTTCATTAATTTTAGATGGCAGTTCATTATTGTTTGTGTAGCAGATCTGAATATTTTATGGACCCTGCCACTCTTTTAGTAATACTACTTGTAAAAGCTTCCCAGCATGCTGTCGACATAATGAGGTTAGCAAGCAACAAGCTGACATCTCTGCTTTCTCATGTAAAAAAACACCAATTGTAACTGTCACAAAGGTGAAGTAAGCCATAATTAGCTACCCTTGCTTCCAGCTTTTAAGCTTCTCACTATAACATGAATCATCTCAAGTCTAATCATAAAGGCAAACATAAAGGCATTCAGTGGTATTTAAACGATGCATACTAAAATTCTTGGCAACAAGAAATCTCAAGTGCATTTCTTCTTGAGCAAGACACAATCACATTGCCAGCAAAAAGTGCAATTAAAGCTTCACATTGAATAAATAAAAAAATGGCCAAAGATTTACTATTGATTTGAAAGTTAATTAAGTCTTTGGGGTTTCTATATTTGTTAGTTTAGAGGGACAATTAAGAAATACGGTGCAGTTTAACATTTATAGCATAAGCTAAAAATCAGTGCCTGTCTGTACTCGGGCTTTTGGCTGATGCAAAAGTATAAAAACAAAACCAGGATTTTAAATGAGTATAAGCATGACACTCAAAAACACCCAATAATAATAATTAAAAAAAGAAAACACTATAAAAAAAGATGACAGTTCATGGAAACACCGCTGGTCCTTCTTGAAGAGTAACTAACCTCGATGTAAAATCATAACCCCGCCCAAAACAAACTGAAAAATGCCACCAAAGTGGGCAGTGCCAAGAAACACTGAGGGCCAGGGCCAAGTGTGGGGATGAGTGGAGGGGTTTTAATTAAACGGGTGTGTGGTCAGGATGAGGGAAAGTGAAAGCTGGTTTAATTGGAGATATTGAAACATGGAGAATGACCAGAGCAACACTGGTGGTTTCACCACAGATCAGTCTTTTGAGGTTGAGGATTTCTTCCCCCCCCCCCCCCCCACACAAACACCTTGTCAATGGAGGTTCAGGGAGGCTCTGTGGAGCCCTGCGGGTCTGAACCTTAATCAGGTAGGTCCAGTAGGTTCTACCAATAGGTCCAGTTTGAGTGGTGAGGAGATGTTTGCAACATCATTGCTAACATGGGCTAACGTTCAAAGCAGTGACAAACAAAATGTTAACCTGGAAAGCGCTATTGGTCAATATTCGCAAAGCTCACACTTCCAACCCCTGACTCGATACGGGGAAGGGTGTTTGAGTGAGAGGGTTTTATACCCAAACAAAGGGCTTTGAAGTAGACATCGACCTAGCTGTGGTGATTGTAACCAATACGAAGAATAATCAACTACAGTAGCCACCCTTCAACCCAAATAGGTCAGCACTAAAACGGCTTACACATGTCAAAGGTTTGTACAGAAACATAAGTATAGCACCCTTACGGCCCAATTTATAGTTTAGCTACTCCTCTGAAATGATACCAGTTTACTTTTAATCCTTGGTTTTTTAACCGAGACAGAAAAAGCTGTTTGTCCCAGAGACATTTTATGTAAAGCCACCTTACAGTTCCCACAGGATAGACTTCAATTAACTGAGCCAGAAGTCCTAAGCGACCAAAACGTCACAGAGCAGGTCAGGAGTCTTACCATGTAAAAGTGCCAGGTTAGGAAATTAAATGCTCTAAAGTGTTAACGAAGCAAACAAAGAAACAAACCAAAGGAATGCAGAAAGCCTGCAGGGAGATGGCCTTGTGGTTTTCTAACATTGGCACTTTCAGGCATCTGGAACAAAACAATGCCAGGAGTAGATTATATTAGTTTAGCCTCCGAGTACCTTGCCCAAAGGACAAACATGAATTTGTATTAGTGTGCATTGTTGCAAACATAAAGCCGAGCCACAGAAGTGCACTGTTGCTGTTTGCAGCTTCCATCCAACAAAAGACAATCGGAGTTTTAAACCAATTCTCAAAGATTAAAGCAAATCTGGTTCAATCAAATGTGATGACAATTTATCCTTCATTAGAGATAATTACAGCATTCAAGCAACATGTTTCTGACAAAAGACTCCAGCAGCAGACTATGCAACAGCTCAACAAAATGCATGAAAGGACGTTCTCGCCTTTTTAAAAAGCTCCTGTCACTTGAGGCCCATTTAAAAACAAGCCTCGGTTAGAAGGGAAAAGAAGCACTGCAGCTTTTCGAGACTCAAAGAGAATTTTATGACACGAAGATGTTCGCATCTTTTTGTGCATGAGTTGTTTGACAAGTAAAGGAAAGCAAACCGATCCTGGATGTACCACAATCAGGAGGAGTGGTGATTCCACTGGAAAGGCAGAATAAAATATCTGGTGAGTGAGCAAATGAAAGGAGGAAAATGAAGCATAACGCATCCAATTTCTTCCCTATGAAGGCAGGAACTGAAATAGTTTGACACCCAGTCACTGGCTCTGTAGATAAACTGACTCACTGAGAATGCAGCTTTTGTAATCTCAGAGTACCAGTAAATCCTGTGAAGGGAGAAGTAGAATAGAGGAAGCAAGAGCTCCAGAGTGCACACAGACAGATATAAACAGTGACTTAAGAGTAGTAAAGTGCACGAATTTAGCTGGAAGCATCCTAATGCAGCACTCTGTTACACAGCTTGCTAACCTGTTAGCATTGTCTCACTGAGAAGCAGATGCAACCCTGAAACCACGAGTACAGATTCACATTTACATGTTGGGAATTTAGCCAAAGCTCGTATAGCAATGGAGCAACAGAGAGCCAACAGGTGCAGCTTCACTGAGTCAAGGAGTGGAGACTGGCTGTTTGGAGAGGTTTTTTATGTGGCACTGATTACTGTAAAAAAAAAAAAAAAGAAAAAAAAAGAAAAAAAAAAAAAGAGGGTTTGGCCTAAACACTTGAAAATCAATGATGCCGGTTAATCTGAAGAGGATAAAGATCAACAAGTATATCTTTTTTTTCCTGACACATGGTTACTGCAGTGCTGAGATTATATTCAGCTCTCCAACTGCGACAGCGAGTTCAGGTCAGCTTTGCCTTCGTAAACCAAGGTTTTTACACACTGCCTAAACTGAAACGCATAAAAAGCTAAAAATGACCGTCGGTCATACTGATTTCCAATTTAAAGTCAGAGCTGGAAATGTGAACGTTACAGTAAGTTAAAGCATCAGAGAGGGTCGCTTCAAAATGAAACTCAAACTAAACGGTCATTTCTCAGTCAATAAAGACTTCCCCTCACTGTTTTTTCAGGTCTTTCCTGAGGTGTGATTACAAAAACTCCCCAAAGACGTGTCCATTCAACCCGTTACTTAGAAACCCATAAATGAAATTAACTGGAACCAACTGCTTTTAAAAGTCGCTTAGTTTGTAAATTGTGTGCATCATTTTATATAATTTTAAAGTATAAATAAGGCTGTCCAGTGAAATCCTAAGAGGCTCATTCCAAAAAAAGTAAAAAAACAAAACAACTGGACTGCTTCACCAGCATATTGCACGCTCTTAAGAGGCTTGTTAGAGAATATTAGTGAACGAGCCGCATCATGAAGTCCAAGGAACACAGCAAACAGGTCAGAGAGGTCAGAAGGTTAAAACCACGAAAAGATAAATTACTGGCTATAATTAATGCTGTCTCGCTTAATACTTGAAATAGAAGAGCTAAACGCAGCACTAAACAGATCAGATTTAAACAATGATTGAAGAGACAGAGGGTTTCGGCAGTTCTGTGGTTTTCTGGAAACCTGTTCCAGATTAATGGAGCATAAAAACTGAATGCTGCTTCTCCATGTTTGGTTGACCTGAGGCCTGAGAGGTCTGGAAGGTTGATACAAGGGCAAATCTTTAATGCATTTTGGTGCTAAGCCCATCAGTAATTTCTACAATAATAGAAGTATTTTCAAGTCTAGTCTATGAGATGCAGGGAGCCTGCATAAGGACTTCAGAACGGGAGTGATTGGCTCTACTTTCCTGTTTCCAGCAGCTTTCGTGGATCAACTGCAGCTGTCTCATTGACTTTTTAGGCAGACCCGTGAAGACACCATTGCAGTAATCAATTTGACTAAAGATAAACACATGGAGGAGTTCTTTAAAGATCCTGCTGGGACATTAGTCCTTTAAATCGCCGAAATGTACTTAAGGTGGTAAAAGGCCAACTTTGTAATTGCCTTTATTGTGCCTCTGTGGGTTTGGGTCTGAGTACATCACAGCACACAGATTTCTCGCCTGATCAGTGGTTTCTAGCTGTAGCTCTTCAAGCAAAACGCTAAGCTTGGTAGAAAACCAACAGTGCGTGTAAACCGGACCACACCAGCTGCTACATGAAAGATGCTGATGGCATCCTCATGTTTCAAGGATGTGTTTCTTTGGTGGGAGACAGGGAAGCTGGTCAGACTTGACGGGAAGATGGATGGAGCAAACACTGGGCACTCCGGGGTAGAAACATGTCAGATTTGAGAAAAGTTCCCCTTCCAGCATGAGGGTGACACTAAACATACAAATAGAAGAGATAATTTAGATCAAACAATGAGCATCTGGGAGGACAGTTCAGTCAAACTCCATGCCTGACTCCTATTTAGAATAAGAGGTAATACTTAAAAAAATGGAACCACACTATCCATCTACTTTGACCTATCCTAAGAACAGTGAGTAAACATTTCAGTCTTTACATGTGTAAAGCTGATAGACAAACCTACAAGACTTGCAGCTATAACTAAAAACCCAAACATAAATAGGCGTTACACTGTGTTAGTCTATCAGATAAAGTCACAACGAAAGACACTGGAGTTTGTGCTCATAATGTGATGAAACTGAAAAATGTGTAGGAGGTATATCTGTAAGACCCTTTTTAACTTTAGATAGCACAAACTGGCTTCAGAGGCTATGCTTCCCTGCCAAAAGTAAAAAGAGGAATATTTTTCCTGATTTTATGAAAAGATATGAACGTTTATCTAGTTCCCCTTTTGTTAACATAAAAATAATGTTTATTATTCTACACACATTTATCCTGATCAGTTTTCTCAGGTATTTCTAACTTCAAGATAACTTGTGGAATAATATTGACCTAGCATAAAAAAAATGTAAAACTTGCTTCCTTTCATTTCCAGTCAGTGTTCTTAACTGAACTACGTTTTTCCTGAGAAACTTCTTTTGCGGTAACTTATTTGACTTTTAACGGGTCAGATGTTCCAACTTAGCAGAGCAGTGACGAGTCACTCAAGCCCTTCCTGTTCAAATTCAAGAACAACTTGCACAATACTCACTGGTGGGCAAAACCGACCGAACAGGACACAGCAGCTAATAGCTGCTTTAAATTAAGAAAAACATTAAAATTAAAGCTGTAGTTTTTGATCATGGCAGCTTGAAAACAACTGAGTATGTGCTCAATATAAGAGATTCTGCTGAAAGAGGATAGTGGTTTTCTTTTAGATCAACATTCAAATGAAAAAGGGTCTAGGAATGAGGAAATGAAACAACAAAGTCACCACTGCAGGAGAAACCAAAACCATTTTCACTCTTTAAAAAAAAACAAAAAAAAAAACTCTTGACTTTAGCAGCAAGAGCTGAGTGTGTCTGTCCTCCTGGCTGGTGTTTGTCTTCTCCTTGCTTCACATCACAATCCAATTCTGTGGAGGAGTTACGGACTGGTGGGCAGCTGGAGCTCACCGCACTGCTCCGCGAAGCAGCACTTGTTCAGTGTGTGTGTGTGTGTGTGAGTGAGAGTGTGCGCACGCGCGGTGAATGTCAGGAAACCTCAGCACCGAGAATGTCTGAGAGGCCGGTACTCGATCCAGCCGCAAAATGCAGCCGCGTCGCTGTGCCACACCGTGGAGGATCAGTGGAGTAGTGGCCTGTCATTTCATTTCAATGACAGAGAAAAAGGACTAAGCAGGATGCAGACAATTAATCAGAATTGAGGACACCGATTAATAGGGAAGGAAAACATAATGAACAGTATTGGAAGTATCCTTTGATTAAAAACAAACAAGTTTTCAAGTCCTGGGGTCAAAAACTGGCCTTGTTATTTAACTGTCCTGTGGTTCTGTCGGCGGACACACTCGCTACACATCATTCTTCTCCGTCCAATGAAAAACAACGTTCTGTGCAGGCTTGAAGTTAAATAAAAAACACAGTTGAACACTGCAACCAAGTGTTTTTAACAATGCTTCAAGCACCTTTAGAAAACACATCAATTACAACTAATTGTTGATATTTAGGTAAAAAATAAAATAATCAAACCTCAGATGTGTTTTTGATTTTTGATTAATGCAATAACGGCTGACATTTTACTTAGTTTTTTCTATTAACCATCTTAACATCTGAGCCAACATTGTAAAATTTCTTTTGACAGCCAATTTTATAGCCAATTTCATTAGGCTATAATTTTAATATATTACAACTAATTGTTGATATTTAGGTAAAAAAATAAAATAATCAAACCTCAGATGTGTTTTTGATTTTTGATTAATGCAATAACAGCTGACATTTTACTTAGTTTTTTCTATTAACCATCTTAACATCTGAGCCAACATTGTAAAATTTCTTTTGGCAGCGATTAATCTCCATTCTAAAATTACATTTATCTAATTAACACTATGTTGAAGTCCCATGCTGACAGCAAGATCAGACATTAAACAGTCTTTATAAGAGACTGGTCTTAAACTTCTTTATATTTCCTATTTGACAACTGTGACTGCATTTTTTAAACTGTGAATGCAATAATAGGGTAGAGGTCCCTATGAATACCAGGTGAGTGCTACAGAGCCACTCAATGAAACGCGTTCAGGAGCGACATTGTATGTAAAATTAGCCGATCATTTTTATCTCACCAACTTCATTTGAATGCAGGTTACTGTGGCAACGTTAAATGATGATCTATTTAGAAGCTGCAAACTGAGTTTTGGGACAAATCTTTGCTTCTAATGAAACACCTTCAGATGCAAAAGCCAGAGGACATCATCAGAAATGTTGCCTGAGGTTATCCTGTGTTTCAGGTCAACATAAACGCACTCTCGGGCAGTGTTGTAGTACTCGAGTCCAAGACTCGAACTCGAGTCCGAGTCATTAGCTAAATTTAGAGACTCCGACCAATAGGCCGGAGCGCGCTTGGCGGTGAGGGCCGATCGACGCCGCTTGCGGCTTTAACATCCTTCATATGCGGGCTATCAGCGTACCTCGAGTCGCTGTTGCACGTTCCATAACAACAATGTTTAAAAATCATGGTTAGGAGACGTCTTAGACTTGGAAAAAGCAGTCGTTTTACCGAGTAAAACCAGGGTAACGTACAGCGAAAGAGTGGAGGAAAACGCATATTTGCACTACCTGTACGTGATATGACGTCACGTTCTAAAAATAGCTTGCTAGCGGAACGCCATTATTAGTGCAATGGAATGTTACTGATTCATGTCATACATCACGGCATGTTCCTACAACGAACTTGGATCAATAGTGACTCGACTCGGACTTGACTCGGATGAGTAGTGGACTTGTCTCGGACTCGACTCAGAATTTTTTTTAATGACTTGGACTTGACTCTGATTTTTTTTTTTTTTATGACTTGGACTTGACTCGGACTTGAACACTGGAGACTCGAACCTGGACTCGAACTCGAGGCATAGTGACTTGACTACAACACTGCTCTCAGGTGACCCAGCTGAGGTTCTTTAAGTCCCAGATTATGCCCTAGCATATCCAGAGCTAGTCAGAGGCGTTTACCACAAATGTTATGCTATTTGAGACGCCCCTGCTCTTTTTTCCTCCAATGCAATGCAAAGAGCTGACGACATTCAAATCTTCACAACAGAATCTAGACGTCTGCTGTGCGTGCACCCTGCAATCAGTGTGTTACACTCAAATATACAGAACATTGCAAAAGTATTCGCTCATTCATCCAAATAATTGAAAACAGGGGTTCCAATCATTTCAGTGGCCACAGGTGTGTAACATCAAGCAGTCAAGCTGTCAGTGGTATTATAAAGTGAAAGTGATCGGGAATGACAGCAACTCAGCTACAAAGTGGTAGACCATGTAAAATGACACAACGGAGGCAGCGGATGCCGAGGCGTAAAGTGCCCAGAGGTTGGCAACTGTCTGCTGAGTCAATCACTGCGGACCTCCAAACCTCATGTGGCCTCCAGGTTAGCTGAAGAGCCATGCGTAGACAGAATCTTGGAATGGGTATCCACGGTCGAGCAGCTGCATCAAAGCCATACATCAAAGCGTTGGATGCAGTGGCGTAAAACAAGCCACCACTGGAGTGTAGAGCAGCAGAGGCACGTTCTGTGGAGTGACGAATGTAGCGACCTGATGGATAAGTGCGGGTTTAGACGTTGCCAGGAGAATGTAAAATACAGTCCGACAAGTACCAAAGTGTAAAGTTTAACAGAAGGATTCTGGTGTGGGGTCGTTTTTCAGGACCTGGTGCCCTTGGTTCCAGTGTAGAAGAACTCTGGATACTTGAGCATACCAAGAGATATTGGACAACTCCATGTTTCTAACTTTGTGGGAACAGTTTGGAGACGACCCCTTCCTCTTCCAACATGACAGTGTACTAGTGCACACAGCAAGGTTCACAAAGACCTTTTGTGGATGAGAGAGTTTAGCGTGGACGACCTTGACTGGCCTCAACCTACAAGAACCACTTTGGGATAAATTAGGCTACATTCACACTGCAGGTCTTAATGTAATGTAAGGTCTAAAATCTGATTTTTTTGCGTGGTCGTTCACATTTCCAAATATATGTGACCTGTATGTGATCTCCTGTGTGAACTGAATGCGTTCAACCAAAGTGTCCCACATGCGCACTCGAGGACACGATGACGTCAGACGTAGCAAGCGTCCTCAATGTTTGCGGAAGTAAACATGGATTATAATGCTGGCACGCATTTTGCGGTCAATAATTTATTTTCTAACCGGAGCTTTCTCTCCATTGTCTGCTCTCCTCATTGTAGTCCGCTATGGGTGTCGTCTTTCTTCCCGCTTCTGCATAGCAGGACGCAGAATACTGACGTTTGTCGAGTATCGGTGACGTACAGGTCGGATAAATGCGACCCGGCCGTACAGACACAGGTCACATTTGAAAAGATCAGATATGTATCAGAATTAGGACCACATATCCAAGTGGCTTGGGTCGCATTTGAAAAAATCCGATCTGTGTTGTTCAGACTGTCATAAAAAGATCAGATACAGGTCACAGATGGGCAAAAAAATAAAAATAAATAAATAAATAAATAAATCGGAATTGGGTCACTTCAGGCTGCAGTGTGAACGTAGCCTTAGAGCAGAGACTGAGAGCCAGGTCTTCTAGTCCAACGTCAGTGTTGGGCCTCACAAATGTGCTACTGGAAGAATGGTTGAAAATTTCCATAAACACCCCAGAACCTTGTGGACAGCCTTCTCAGAGGAGCTGAAGCCGTTACAGCTGCACAGGTTGGACCAATCTCAAAAAATAACGACTGAAGGTTTATGTTGCTCAGTCTGCGCTGGCCAATTTTGGATGCATTCCTCCCCCAAATAAATGTATATCTGAATTAAACCTGCTGGATGATAAATAACAAACCGTAATCACAATTATTATGCGATTTAACAAATTGACTCATATTCTGAAAACATGCTGCATTTATTGTCCTATTGGAAATAACACTTGCAAATCAGAAAATGGACAAATCATTTATTTAATAATTGTTTTTCTAATCGTTGCATTGTTTTGTGATTGTTTTCAGCGGACATTATAACTAAATTTTTTTTTTTTAATTAATTACACAGACCCATGTTTTATGCAAAGGATGAAGGAGCATAGGATAGCATAGAAATTAAGCCATGGGTTATTTTATTCCTTAACTTTGCTCTGACCATCAGGCAATTAAGCATAGTCAAAATCTTAAAACATATTTTGTGTTTATTTTTATATTAATGAATGTTTTTTAAGAATACAGTTCAACCTCCCAGTGCTTTAAAAAGGTAGTCTTAATAGGCTGCGTTACAAGTGAGGGCTGATTACTTTGGCTTTGTTGCAATTGGGCATCTTGAGATGACTTTAGAAGATGCCTGAGAATACGAAGTAAAAAGTTCCCAATAAAAATATATTGTAATGATGTTTAGAATATGTTAATGATCACTTGATATACATATACGATCAGGACTTTTCAGACAGGTCGAAAAGAAGAAATTCTAAATTATCGTTCAGTTTGGAGTCTTTTAATGTTGTAACATAAATGTATATTAAATCAGCTTTAATCCTTGTAAGCTGAGCTTTAAATATGTGTTAAGTGTGAACATAAGCTGGAACCAGCAAATAAACACGCATCGTCTCCAAATATTTGTCCAGCACCAATCCAAAAGCGACAGACAAATTCTCGCCTCAGAATGTGAGTCTGGAAACGAACAAGTAATATTGCAAAAGCTACAGACATCTATGCAATCTGAGATGATTACGCTGTAGGTTAGATGTCCATGATACATTGACTTGCCATATTCATTGCATTATCTGAATTTGCAAAATCCCAATCGCAAAATACTGCTGGGATGTAATATTTGGTAGGCTGTGCTATTTCAACAGTGATGCATTCATGCTATGTATCTATTTAGGCAGTTGAATGGTTGAAATTAGATAATTAAATTACAGTGGAAAAATATAGAAACCCATAACCCCTTCTCATTGTCTGAAATTAAACTCGACTTCCTTTCCGTTTTAGGTCAGTTACAAGAACCAATGGGGTTTATTTCCCAAATGCCAACATAACGAGTAAGCCATTTTTAAAAGAGTTAAAAACACATCTTCTAATTTAGTAATTTAAAACTAATTCAGTCATTTAGTTGGCCTTCTATCACCTGAAGAACATTTCCAGGATTAAAGGACTAATGTCTCAGCAGGATCTAGAAAAACAAATCCATGAGTTTATCTTTAGTAGAATTGATTACTGCAACAATGTTTTCACATGTCTGCCTAAAAAGTGGATCAGACAGCTGCAGCTGATCCAGAATGCTGCTGCCCGCGTCCTCGCTAAGACTAAGAAAGTAGAGCACATCACCCCAGTTCTAAAGTCCTTACACTGGATTTACAGATGGTAGGACATAACTACACAACACTACATAAAAGCCAGTCAGAAATGTTTGGACTGCAAGGTGCCAACTCAGCTGCATAACATCAAACACGAGAGAGCTTACACAAATCTACTAAACCCCATTTTATGGCAATTTATAAAGGCTAGAGCAGAATGGAATTAAATCACCAATAATAACCAAAACACACTGAGAATTTAATTAATCAAACAAATGCAGAATGTTCTGTTCGGAAGCAGAGCGAGGATTGAAGGTTTATTTTTGCTCCTGCAAGTGTCTCATTCTGTTTGGGATGTATAATGATCAGAATTAATTGATGAATGTGTCTACATTTAAATTGCAAGCAGCAAAGCAGCCACTGGCTCTGCAAACACAAGCAGCAACAGTAATAAGTTTGTGATGTAATCCATAATAAAAACTCAAAAGGAAATTTATAATGAAATGACAGTCAGTGCCTCATTCTTGCTCGTTTGAAGGTGATTATACATGCACTGTATACAAACAGATAAGCAAATTCCACATTAATGACTGATGATTTCCCAGAGAAAAGTAAGAAGAAAAAAAAAAAACTCTGTTTTGCCACTTTACAGATTTCACACTATAGTTCTCACTGAAAATGCATTTACATGTCAATCTCTATGGTTGTAAAAGCCAGCTTTCCTTCACTTTCTCAGCATAAACAACATGGCTTGACTGTAACAGATTTGACAAAAGAAAAGATGTTTTCAGGTGGGAAAGTCAAAACAATGAATAGTGAAGCTATAAAAAAGTAAATCTATTAAATGTCAATTTTATTCATATAGCCAATTTATCAACAATAATGTTGACCAAAATGCTTCACATAAAAGGTCAATCCAAACAAAATGCATTGCAATCAAATGCAATCAGAAAACGGCCATAAAAAAATAATGGGAAAAAAGAAAGCTAAACTATAAAAACATCACATGCCAACTGCTCTGATAGACTTCAAACTGAACCAGAGTTAAAAGCCGGTGTAAAAAAGTGAGCTTTCAGGAGGGATTTAAAAGACAGTACAGACTTTACAGAACAAATCTCAAGAGGCACTTTGCTCCAGAGACTGGGGGCTGCCACAGCAAAAACCCAATCCCCTCTGCGTCTTTATTTGGTCACCTAAAAAAATCACTACGCAAAAAACTCAGGGAGCCTTTGTATTAAACTTTGTTTTAAACATTGCATTTAAAAAAATCCTTCCGTTTTTTTTTTTTTTAAACACAAAAACCTATTTTATTTAGCCACACCTCACTCAGAGAGACGAAAAGAGTCTTAAATGTAAATGATGACGTTTCATCCGGATCCAAAATGTGTGCGGGTCCATGCTAGAATGTAGACGACGGATTGTTTATAGGGAATGTTACTTCCATCCGGGGTGACAAATGAGAAGGATTTTGGTTAATTTTGCAGTACATTTTTTTACTTATTGCTCCTTTAAATCATGAAAGAAAATCCAGACTAATTTAAAGTAGACTATTCTGGTGACACAGTGGATAGGTGGAACACACTGACACATGGCTTCAAGCATAAAAGTAACAAATTGGGCCAGAACTGGACCAGAAATGACTAAATCTATCTGAATACTGCCAAGGATGTTTGTATTTCAAACTGTGTTATATTTTTTGCATTTGGCAAGATGTTCTATCCAAAGTGACTTACAAATGAGGATGTAACAAAGCTGTTAAGTGTTAACAACAAAACAGCTTTGTTACAGCTGGGGTAGGAGATGCTTTCTGAAGGTCTGGGTCTTCAAGAGTTTCATGAAGATAAACTTCTCGCAGTCCACCGAGGGTTATTTGACCATCGTGGAATGATACATGTCAAGAGGTAGGGTTGTGTTGAGCATGGTGTAGGCACTACTAGTTGACACTCTCTTGACAACCAGAGTGACTCAAGTTGTGAAATAATTTGCTAGAGCATGCCGACCCATTAAGTGCTTTCTGGGCAAACATCAGTGTTTTGAATTTGATTCAATCCTTTAAGGGAAGCCTGTGCAGCACCATGAAAAGAGGGGTGATTGAAGGTCAGACGCGCCAACGCATTCTGGACTATCTGCAGGGGTTACACGACAGGTTGGAGGAGGGTGTTGCAGTTTTTGCTACAAGCAGTCATTGACCAACATAGTGAGATTCAGGTACACCTAGGTCATTCAAAACAGCGCTTTTAAATCCCACGATAGGATGCCGGTTTGTGAGGTCTCCAAGCTAGACCATTTCTCTTGAGCTTTTCTTCTTCATTTGATAAAATGGCTAAAATTGGAGCTGAAGACTGATAATATCACTACTTTTGTCTTTGGTGGCCATTTCATCATGTGCATATGCCTAAGTCAGGTATTTGAAATGTAATATCCCTTTTCTGCAACTTTACACTCAGTTCTTAGCTGCATGTGCTCGCAATGTTTTACTCTGTTGCGTCTTTTTCTCAGTTTCAGGCATGGTAGTGACACAACTATATTGAGTTACAAGCCAGAACACAGTTGAAACGTTATAAAAAAAAAATTAATTGTGCCCTTCAACTTAGCATTACTGCAATAAAGCCTCAGTTGTTTTTTAAAAGAAAGTGTTAATGTTCAAAAATGTAACACTGTAATTTCATAAAAATAGTAAAGATCAACTGGAAAAGTCTTGGTACAAGGTAGTTGTGCAGATTTTACTTTTGTAATTCACTGCATTAATCAAAAAAAACATTTAAAATGTTTCTACCCCCAAAAGAAATAAAACGAAGTTTGGCTGTGAGATTCAATAACCTGCACTTGCCAACAATGATCCTATAGTGACTTTCTCCTCACTTTGCCTGCTACTCTTGACTGAACACTAACATTTCTGACGACAGGCTTCAAGATTTGGTTTGACTGATTTAAAGAAGAAAAAGAAACCACTGAGTTTATCCCGTCTTTCTTGATCAGATATTTACTGAAGGGAGCACACAATATGTAATCTTAGAATCTATACATGTATTCATACAGTTAATGTAGTTCCTGAGGAGAGGTCAATCTGACGGCAGCCTCTGCCTCCGACGCTGTTCACACAGAGAGAACGGAGGAACTCTGCAGGTGGGGTCCTTCCTGTAACAGACCGGCTCCTGAGTTGATAACGGGGTTTCCGAGCACCTCGCCATGTACAAACAACTAAAATTAGACCAATCGGTTTCTCTGTGTCATTTACAAAGAATCAACACTGCTTCCATTACGACAGGACATGAAGCAGGAAGAGAAGTTTGATAAAGACATTCCCAGATTTGTGTCCCCTGTATTTTTGTAGTCTCTGAATAATTTCCTCCAAGCCTTAAGTATTAGCTGGTAGCAATAAAAACAATGCAATGAACTACTAATAACTTCAAGAAGTTGCATTATGAGTAAAAGATTTACAGTTTTTCTCAGCTTAAGAGCATTTCTTTGGATGTAACACATTAGTTGTTTTCACACATGGCTCACACCTTATTGCCAGTAACAAGACGCCCTGAGTAAGATGCAGTTGTTCCTCTTTAGTAACTCACAGAAGGCTGGTGTCGCAGAAGCAGCTGGGTTGATGCTGCCTCCCACGTCACACATGCATGCTAATTCTGCCACCTCTGTCTGCTCAGATGAAGCTTTGATCTCACTCTGCCTCAGGGCCCTCATGTATAAAGCGCGTCTACGCACCAAAAACCCGACGTGCATTATTTATCGCACAACTCGGGAAGTATAAAAGTGAACGTTGGATGCGAGTGTGCGGCAGCCACACAAACTTCGGCGACAACAAATCACAATGTCCTAAAACTCACCCATTCCTCTGAAATATACCTCAACTCAAGGAGCGTCGAACGCAATGTTTGTTTTTTAATGAGTTTGTGTTTTTGTGGTTTAAACCCATACAAAGAAACTTAGTCACACATACAGTAACAGTACACACCTCAAAAAGTTATGGAAACCTAAATCAGATGTAGACTGTAAATATACCTCTGTTTTTGTCATGCACATTGGTCTATGGAGCAATAGCACATAAAATACATGTAAATGATCCAAGGGGCTCTTTCATTCTCTCTCACTGAGAATAAAACGGGATCAGATCAGCAGATTAAGTGCTAATAAGTCAGGTGTTTTGATTCTTAAGGTGGAAACAATCATATGTCCATAAACAGCTGCGTAAAGTAGCGTGAAATTGTGGACCGATGGCACCGTTGGCGCTGCTGGAGGACATCTCTGAAGGAAGAACTGGGAGGGAGCGTGTTTTTAGAGACCTTACTGGCCTGATGGCACATGATGATGAGTCGCTTATTAGCTGGTTTAGATTGCCCAGGGAAAATATTTCTGTACTGGCCCCAAGCGTTACAGAAGGAGAAGGAACCGCAAGTGGCCGGTTCAGGTTCTAACACTGCTGCAGTATTTGCAAGCGAAGCGAGGACCCAATTTCAGAATGTAATTAAACTGGTGTTTAACTATTATCGACCTGTTCTCGGCCTGCCCTGGTTCTTTTATCTGATAACGTGGTGTTTGTACTGCAGACTTCTGTAGAAGTAAAAAGACTCTTTAAAACATAACTATATTTTACCATATATAATCTAAAACACAGAGGAATGCTTACAGATTCAGTACTGGGCTCCCATAACAACACAACCATTACCTGAGAACCCCGTTAGTTCTCCCACATAGACCTTATAATGGAAACATGTGTCCACCCATTGGGGGGGGGGGGGGGGGGGGGGGCACAGTACGATATCAGCGTTCCATTTATCACATTGGTGGAGAAGATCATGCAGTAATGCAGACGTGTCCTTGCTGACACATAACACCCATAACAGTCATTCTGTCCGGTCCGAGTATGTCAGACACTTTGCCTTCAGAGTCCGTTTAGCTGTAATTTCCATGGCAACCAACTTTGCAGTCCAGTCTCTGTAATCTCATAATCTCTTACACTGGACTCGTAGTGCTATAAGGGCTCAAGCTTTGAATGAATTCACTTTTGTGAATAGAAAGCCTTTTCGTTTAATATGTGTGCAACATATTTGTGATGCACACATGTCTAACAAACGTAGAATTAAATTGGCCTGTTCTACTCAGGTTACCACTATACTATAATAATTGTAATTATTCTAATTATAATAGTTGTGTTGGGAACATAATAAGAGCAGGCTTTGTGTGCGGTGGCTGACTCGAGGTTATTTGGACATATGGAGTGTGCCTTCCAGGTAGTGACACTGATTTGCATATATAATTAGAGGCGGGAACAAGGTAGCCAAAGATCCACGCACAGATGCGCAAATTTCCCGATGTATGATGTATAAAGGAAAGGTGTTCAGTGACGTCTGGCTTTTTTTGTTTTTTAAACGCCACACGTTTCTAAATTTCTTGCCTCCACCACCTACTTTTAGTATGAAACCTGCATATTCTTCTATACATGAGGCCCCTGATCTTTAACATAGAAAATGGCAAGGCTTTCTATATCTTCTTTAATTATCTGAAATTGATTCAGGTCTGGTGTGAGAAAATTGTACTTATGTGCTTCTTTACCACTTTTCTTTTTTAATAGAAAAACTACCAAATATTCTTCCACCCGCCACTGTAGCTGTGTCAGACAGGAATGAAACACTTCAGTAAAATTACTAGTGATAAGGAGAAATAGGACTGTCAGGGTAATAGAAATGAAAAATCTCTCTTTTTGTATATCAAAGTACATTTCGGATGTCTAATATGAACCTCAAGAACTTGCTTTTAATTGAAAATTTAAAAATACCAATATCTTCTTTTGACAGTTCTTTAGACACAAACAGAGAGCGCACATAAAGGTCTTTGCTGAGGGACGTTCACATTTGGTCATGTCACAAAACAGATTCCAATGTGTTTTATTAGGATTTTAAGTGACAGACCCAAACAAAGTGGTGCAAAACTCTGAACTGGCTTGGAATGATATCATTTCCATTTTTTTGTATTTATCTGTTAAATAAATTACACCTCCAGCCACTGTTCATTAAACTCTGACCAGCCTCTGTCCCATCTGGAATGAATCCTCTCCACTAAATGACGCGGTCACCTAGATGTTTCATGGCGGTGTATTCATCGCTAGTTTTCCACAGTACATAGAATTTAGCATGTTCGCTAGGAAGTTTAATCTTGGTCTCGTCTGACCAGGGTATTAACATGCTGACTGTGTCGCCTGTATGGCTTGTAGTCACCCGCCTTCTTCTTGCTATTCTACTTAGAGACCAGGTTTGTGGGGTAAATGACTAACATCTGTCTTGTCAACGGATTCTCCTTCCTGAGTTTTGGATGTCTGCAGCTCCTCCAGAGTTATCACAGGCCTCTCGGCTAGGGCTGCACGGCCTATCCAGAACGTTTCCTCATCGCAGTACAGGTGTTTGCGATACGAACGTGGCAAAGGACTGTTTGAAACGTATGAATTGTTTTCCAAGCTCATAATTCCCACAGCAATATAATATTCTCCCTGTTGGGTGACATGCTGCTGTGGTCCAGCCTCTCACACCTGACACAGGTACCAGTGGCCATGGTAAAGGTTACACAGAGTGTTACAGGCACAGGTGAATGAAAGAGGAAGGAAGAAAATGTAGATTTGCCGCAACTGAGATTGACAGCACAACACGCACCAATAATAGTGCCGTCGCCTGATTTTCTAAAAATCACAGAGCCACACTTCTCTAAATAATACTTTGCTTCCCCGACATGTCAGTTTCATTAGATCTCTGATGGGTTTGCAGCTGCAAACCTGCTTTCAGATTCCTGATAATAGATTGCATAAAGCTTCATTAGACGGGCATAGCTTGGCAATATTCCCCGCTTTAAACTTCTTCACAGCTTGATCAGGTGTATTGCTTGATCCTCGTGATGCTGATTGATCACAAATCTACGCCAACAACACATAAGAATAAATTACACATAGGAGGGTCTATGTGTTGCTTTAGAAGACTATTTACAGAGTCTTCTAAAGCAACCAGTGGCACTAAATTCTTTAGACGCATCAGAATAAAAGGGGGCTGAACGTCAATACATCCAACATTTTTCACATTTTTAATAGTACAAAGTTGTGTGCTACTACTTTATTCTGGTGAGTAACATTAAATCCAGATAGGATTGTAAATGCATTTACCAATTTCATGAGATAAAGACATTTTGCCAGGGACTGTGTGAAAAATGAATAAAGGCCACTAAGTATACGCCGTGGACCTCTGTGCCCTCCTCCTGGTCCACTGTCATCAGCAAACACAAACCTTGGGTGAGCATGGATGCTCTAATCACAACATCACTGATCGCTGCCTACCTGCAGCAGTGCCATCCCATGGTCCTTTTAGCTGAGCCAGCACCTGTCCTCAGTTGATGTATGGTAGCAGCACAGCATTCCTCCTCTTTTATCGCATACGTTCCAATTTCAATGCATCCAAGAAACACTCGAATACATGCAACTGCACGCGCACATCCAGGAAGTCTGAATGCAAAAAGCTACTTAAGACCTTGTAAAATTTATCGACAGCAACATTGACCTTTCATCGCATTACTTATGTTTTTAACTGAATCCATTAGCGTTACTCTGAAGTTTAATTTGCAGGACGTAGGGCATCGTCCATTGGAGATGAGCAGTCATTAGATTGGATCGATGCTCTCATTCCTTACACAACCAGGAGGAGACAAAGGAGAGCAGCAGACCAGAAGAGTGGAGTGCACTGGCTCCTCTACGGTGTTATGTTACAGCCAAACAAGACACTGATGCCACAAGATCAGCAGGAGACATAGTCCTACCTTTATAGCCTGGGATCGGATGGCAGACTGTGTGTAAGACGGCTTCACCAAGTCTGCAAAGCAAGGATTGCAATTTTGGCAGAAATATTATAGAAATATTTCTAAAATGGCTTAAAGTACAGTCACATTAAAAAGAAAATACTTCCTCTGAGTGTTGGAGTTCTGGTATTAGCCAGGTTCAAAATGTATTCAAGGATAACTTCAAGTGTGCAGCACCACGCATGCATTCAACCAGGGCATTATTTCTTAGACAGAAATAAGACCTAAACGGATTGTTTGGTGAAAAACAAAGTGAACCACAGTAAATCCAAGGATACATAAAAGGTAACAAGAATTAAGCCATCATAGGTTTGTTTTACCATGACTGTAACTCTGGCCACCCAACTGGACGACAACTGGGTGTCCTGTATGAAAAGTGTAAAACTGGCTCCCAGCCCGACCACTGAGAAAGTCACCGGAGTCCAGGAAAAAGACATATCCTGGAAACACGGAAACACACACACACACACACACACACACACACACACACACACACACACACACACACACACACACACACACACACGGGAATGATTTATGCAAGAAAACGGACTTTTGTTGGCTCCATCCATTTCCTGTCGCCTTGGGGAATCTAGTCAATATTATTTTACAAGTGAACAAGCACAGCGAGTGACAGCGATTTAAATAGCTTAACACACTGCGAATATCCAGGTCTGCCTATGAAACTTTACAAGACAAAAGAAAAAAAAAATCTTCCCGATTGGTTAATGGTTTTTGATCATTACAGAATGTGCTGCGTTTATCTAGAACCTTATTCCACCCTCCTCCATCAGGGTGAATTTAAAAGGAGAGGAAGTAAACGATAAAGGAAGGGTGACCTGCGGCTGATATGTAGTGGATTCAAATTAAAACAGGTAAGGCTAAGGTGTTCATTTACTGGATACAATATTGAGGAAAGTGACCAAGAAATGTGCAGCTATGTTGTCTTTGTCCATTCTCTTCTGAGCATGGAAGAATCTACAAAAATGGAACTAGGTAAATATTAACGGTAAACCTTTAATTCCAACTTTATCCTGAACCTCTACACAAAACCAAAATTCTTGGTCTTAATGGCTGGTCTTAACAAAAGATCTTAGTAAATAGCATGGATATTAAACGGTACTTAGGATTGTGTAAATACAACTTCAGATAAACATGAGATTGCATTTTTTTAGACAGCATCAGAGTTTCCCCCCAGAAAATGCAGGGCGGGGCGTCAAGCCAACAACAGCTAGCACATTAGCTTATTCAGACCGGGAGGTTTTCTTTACTGACCGTTTTATGCTGCTCTCAAACATCGAGGCATTTAATGTAAACAAACGATGCTCAGCCTGGCGGTGGGCCGAGTAAAGCCTGACGGCCCAGCAGGCTTATAATACGGAGGGGGAAACCCTGAGCATCATTACTTTACATTGAACTTATATGCTAGATGAAAAGCTACCTTCAGCAAGCATAGCTTTGCATCACTGCTTTACTTTAATGCATAAATGTTTGTGAACATTACAGTAATTTAGCCACAGCTAAGGCCAGGTCCATCTCAAAAAGTCCCCCCCCCCAAAAAAAAAAAACGGTCCATTACATTTTTTAACAATGCTCTTTGTAAATAAATTTAATTATTTTCATCAAAACAAATCAATGCCAAAACGCAATAGGCAAGTCAGGCATAATATTATGCTACACCTAATTATGTATTTGTGGCCATAGTTCTCAGCTAGTGAGAAGTCTAAACGGATACGGAGAAAAATCAGTTAATTGTTTCTGTTCCTGCGACATTGTTTTATTGAAAAACCTGGACCTGTCTACAGCTGCTGTTTTGACAAGATGGTTGCGTAGCAATAGTTTCTCACTGGTTTCACCAGAACATTTTAATGCCTTTTTAAAATCAGTTTCTGCTGCATTCAGAAAACAAATGCCACCAAATATATGACTGCTACTTAGAGCTGGTAGTTGTATAGTAAGTTAATATTGACTGCCCTATCTGTGATTTTGATAGTGTTCACCGATAAGCGATGAAGATAAATCTGTGATAAATGTTGTGCTGCACTACTCTGGAATCAATTTAAAAAATACATTTCAGAGCATCTACACCTAAAACCTTTGAATAATCAGATAATATAATTCCCATGTGGACTGTGTGTTTGTGATAACTGTTTGGTTACATATCACGATTTAGTCAAACATTCAGATGAAATACAGATGTGCTTAGTTTTAGACTATATTAATATTGTAAATACCAGATGAGCTATTTTTTTATAAAAAAAATTAATAAATTTGGTCTAGTTATAGTTATAGAATTAAAACCAACCTCATATCATCAGACCTCCACCACCGTGCCTAACAAATATGAGGTGTTTGTGTGAATATGCTGCGTTTGACTCCAGTAAAAAAAAAAAAAAAAAAAAGCACTGTTTTAAATTACAGACATGCTGCTTTAATGAGAGAAAAGGGTTTTATTTATTAACAATCTTTCCAAACAAGCCCTAAAACGTTTAACCCTCCATTTACAGTGAAAAAAAAAAACATATGCGGTATTGTAGATAGGAAAATATCTATTCCAGATTGGCAAAGGATTACAACATCATGCTTTAAGCTCTAAGTACACAAAAGGAAAACATTTAAGCAGTCTCAGCAGAACCAGCAGGAAACCGGCACATTTGATAAAATGCTGTCCAGTGTTAATGCACTGACTTGTGTCAGTTTAGGGGAGAAAAAAAAAACTTACTGAATGTTTAAATGGTTAAAAATAAAAAACACTAAATAAAATTAGTGACGAGTAAAAAAACTAAACAAAAACTATACCGTGGGTCCTTCAAACTATCTGGCCAGAACCCAATAAAAGCTGCAGAGCAAGAACCAGAGCAGACTATGAAGCAATTTTACAAGTCAAAATGTTTGCAGCTTTCTTGTGAAATTGACTTTGATTGAAGTTGTGCTGAAACAATAAAAACAGAAACTGTCAGAGCCAATCCTCCGTTTCCTATTGTACGATAAAGCAGGAGCCACTTTTCACCCTGACAAACAATTGTTTTCTACAATGCCAACGGTTAGTGACAAAAACCTGCCGTCTGAGCGTCGCATACTTTTGACTGCACTCCTTTCCACCCTGCAATTACTTTCCGCAGAACCCTTACTTGGAGACAGACAGGACGAGTTTATTTGCCAGCTGATAATGACAGAGTCCATTATTACTGCAGATTCTTTCGTTACGTTCAGAACAGCTGAACAGCAGCAGCCACCTTTTCCCTCCTGCCTGCAATCCTCACTATGGCTTTATATTCGCTTTTTCCTCTCTCACTCTCTCTGCAGCTGATTTGTCACAACGATTGATGACTTCAGAGACTGCCGGCGTCGCCTTGAAATAGACGGCGCCACACATCACAGCGCAGTGATGGCTGCAACGGGCGAAATCTCATCACAGCCACAGTCGAGACAAAGCGGCAGCGGCAAAAAGAGTCGGAGAGCAGGAGAAGAGCCCATCATCTATGGGCATTTTTTGCAAATTTTGATCTAATAAAAGGATTTCATATACAGTGCCTTGTAACCTCTTCCCGTTTTGACTTGCAAACCGACCAAGGAATACTTCACATGATTGCATGTGAGGAACAATGCACACTTTTTACAGATCAAAATCTAGAAAGTGTGCCATGCGTTGGTAATGAGCCTTTTTTTTTTAATATTCTGATATGCCAAAATAAAACCCAGTGCAACCCACTACCTTCAAAACTCAGGCAAATAGTAACAGGAGTCAACCAGTGGGCAATTTGATCTCATTATGACTCTGTTCTAACATCAGTAAACAAACAGCATCATAAAAAGAAAAGGAGAACATCAGACAGGCCTATGGTAAAGTTCAATCTCTAGCTGTGCAAAGCTACCAGAGACACATGCCGAATAACCTGCCGCTATGAAGGGATGGACTTAGGAGCTTATCGTTAAAACCATTTCAGTTCTATCATCATGCACCATCACAAAATCTCCCAAAACACTGATCTCTGTAATTGTAGCATGGCAAACTGCTATTGTAAAGCACTTCAGGAGACATAGCACTGAATGGGCTGGTATCATAAAAAAAGAGATGAATATCTGATAGGCCATAATACTTAATACAGCCTCCCACCCCCACCCACCCAAAACAATAACCTATTTCAGTGTGTTCAAGTGCTGAATATTTAGTATTTGTACATTTAAAGAGGGCAAAGAAACACTCGAGGTGCGTATAAACGCCACGTTCTCCTCTTTGCAAATAAAACCATTCCTAATTAAGTTTGTCATACAACAGTAAGCTTAAGGCTCCAGCTGCCTGACTGCGAAAAAAGCAACTGCCTATCACTTTTGTTCAAACAGCCCTTTTTGTGTCAAAATCTTGAGGGTTTATGAAAAAGCAGCAGATCTTGTGAAGAGGCAGGATAATGGAGGGGATAAAAAAAAATTACCTTTGTATTATCAACGAGCAAATTCATGCCCAGAAAAAAATAAAATAAAAATGATGTGGAGCCTTCTAGCTGCAACAAGCACTCTGTATTTTTACAACGCTGGCAAAAGGCATCACTGAAGGCTACAGTGATGTAAGGCGAACACAGTCAGCCACAGCTAGTTTTCCCTCTACACCAAGCCTGGCATCACAGCGCAGACTGTATTTTAGGAATCGCTTTCTGGCTGGAGGCCATGAAGAAGAAGAAGAAGAAGAAGGAAAAGTAAAAAAAGGTTTGCACTACCAGCAACAAGGTGAATGCACACAGTAGAAATCTGCAAAAGGGAAGCGAGAGCAAAAAAGCTTTACAATAGCTACGGCAACGCTTTAGAAAAGAATGATGCAACATGAATCTGCAGAACAAAAAGATCCAGACCGGTAGATGAGGCAACCTGCAGAAGCACCAATCAATCAGACAGGCCCAGGGATCAGACCGTGTGTGTTTGTTGATTTGCTCCGATCGCTCAACTGCTGAAATCTGGGATTTATTTGATCAAATACCATCAGACTAGGAACTCCCGCTACTTATGTCCTGCAAACACATCGACTCACAGCCGGCACTTGGATTCACTTTTCTGTGTTCAATAAAACTCAAACCAAAATGCACATGGTTGACTTCATGATACCCAAATCTGCTTCTGCAACCAGGAGAGAGAGAGAACTGGAAGGAGAAGCAATTTAAATGAATGCCATTCCTGGCTCTAATTTAAATGCCACACTGGAAAGTCAGATTGTGTTTTTTTTTCTTTCCTGTTCTTGTGTTGGTATCAGACTCAATCTGAAGGAAAACTGGAATCGCAGCCCCACAGCCTTTTGTTTTGTAGCTGCATCCTGTGGCAACAGTGGAGCGATGCAGGGGCGCACCTTCAGGCTTAATTGTGGCTCATAATGAGCCAAAGACGGGGCGATGAGTGCGCCTCTAGACCTTTAACAGAGGTCCACACGGAGAGCAGAAGCTGCTCAGAACAAACCTCATGTGCGAATGCGCACATTGACACCGATCCACTGGGCTTAGACCCTCTGATCTCTGATATTATGTCCAAAGAAATGCCTGAAAGAAAACATTCCGCGGCAGCATTGGCTCCAGACGCAGCAGCAGCAGCAGCAGCGGGCTGCTTGACAATGCCATCACAATCCGTGTCGATCGCAACATCTCCACGATCTCCAGTGGTGTCAGCGCTGTGGCTGAACAAACACCCCCCGCCTCGTTAATTCATCACGGCGAGCTGACACAAAGAGCGCCGCTGCTGCAGCGCAGCGCAGAGAGCAGTCCCGTCAAATTGAATCGTCCTACCTTTGATGACAAGCGGCTGCGGAGAGCGACCGTGCGCCCTCAACAAGCCAGGATGCACTCCACGCAGACCCCCCCTCCTCCTTCTCCTCCTCCTCCACCGACACACAGACGGAGGCTCAGCCGCCCACGGGTGGATTTAAACAACGCTCAGAGGCGCAGCGGACACGCAGACACTGACTGCACACGGCCACGTCCCGAACCACACCACATACACACACACACACACAAAAGAGACTCACCCGGGCTGTTCTGCGACTGGGCGACCACCACTTGTTTATTGCATCGTCTGGCCGCTGAGCAGCTGTGTGAGATGGTGCGTAACTGACTTCCGCGTTGAGATGGAGTGGAAGAGAGAGAGGGAGAGAGAGAGAGAGAGGGGGGGGGGGGAGAGAGAGAGGGGGGGGGGGGGGGGAGAGAGAGAGGGGGGGGGGGGGGGGAGAGAGAGAGAGAAAGCATCCGCAGCGAGATGGGCGCTGAGGACAGCCAACGCACGGGGGCGCAGTGGGGCGGGGTGGGGCTGGGATGATGGGGCAGAGCAAGCAGCAAGGATGCACTGCTAGATCACCTGTGCTTACACTAGAACGCTTCTTGGTACCATTCTCAAATAATAATAAAAAATAAATAAGAATAAAAAACAAAGAGGAAACTGTTTTGCCTTTGTTTGTTTGTTTGTTTGTTTGTTTGTTTTTTCAGTCCAAGAGAGTAAAGCATATATTTTAAGTTTGGTCTGAATTTATCTTCATATATATATATATATATATATATATATATATATATATATATATATATATATATATATATATATATACACCCCTGTGCCTTTCTGCATGGAGTTTGCATGTTCTCCCTGTGCATGCGTGGGTTCTCTCCGGGTACTCCGGCTTCCTCCCACAGTCCAAAAACATGACTGTTAGGTTAATTGGCTTCTCCAAATTGTCCTTAGGTGTGAGTGTGTGTGTGAATGGTTGTTTGTCCTGTTTGTCTCTCTGTGTTGCCCTGCGACAGACTGGTGACCTCTCCAGGGTGTACCCTGCCTCTCGCCCAGTGAACGCTGGAGATAGGCACCAGCAACCCCCGCGACCCCTTGAGGGATTAAGCGGTTTGGAAAATGGATGGATGGATGGATATATATATATATATATATATATATATATATATATATATATATATATATATATATATATATATATATATAAACTGACAAATGGAAAAAATAAATTCACATTTTTTTTCTGATAGTCTGAAGCCCCTCTCAACTTCATTTGTGTTTGCAAAGTAAATGCTTCATACAGCAGTGGTGAGCCCTGCATAAAAAAGTAAAAAATTATAAAAAAAAAAATATCCCCCCGCAGAGACTTTTTACAGGTTTTTGATACGCAATCATTTTGCATCTTCATCTGTATTTGCTTTGTGGTGGGGAAAAAGTGCAACACTTTTGTAGTTTGTGATGTATGAAATCGACCAAAAGTGTTCACGCTCTGCTACGGCCTGCAGGCTCTTGCAGCCCATAGCAATGCACTTTGAAGAGCAGCTCCAGTTCAAATCTACTTGTTCACTGCTCTGTTCAGCTGGAAATAAATCACTTAATTAATCCTCTTTCTGTCCATTTGCAATCTATTTAATTCAACACAGTCAGTTAAACACAGCAATTCAGCCCACCTTATTCCACCTCAATGATGTTTAATCAAAGCTGTGGTCTTTGTGTTATGTGGTTAAATACTTTCAGATTCAGTGTTTATGGTTACAACAGTTTGTTTTGTTTTTTTTTTAAAAAAGAGAAAAACTGAAGAAGAAAAAGTCTGTGAAGAAAGTCCACAGATTCAAGCAAATATTTACAATGATTCAGTCTTCCATTAAGAAAAGTAAGCAGAAATGAGAAACAGTAGAAAGGAGAACCCACGGTTCCCAGGAATGAGCTTTTGTCAGAACTCGACGCGGAAAGGGCGGCCATCTGCAATACTCACGGGGTGGGCTGAGAGGACAGAAAACACACAAACAGACGCAAATCCCCAAGCTCAGAAATTTGTAAAAGAAAAATGGAAAACAATACTTCAGACAGCGACAAAAGCGACAAAAACATATAAACGTGTGTATTTGGTGGCATGTTAAGGGTCGTCCTGCTGCAAGGTGACCCTTTCTAAATACTTCAGCAGCTCCTAAACTGTTTTCTTCCAGAACCTCCCTGTATTTAGTTGCATCCTCATACATTCTGAACTTCTCTGTCCCTGCCGAAGAAAAAGCATTCCCACAGCATGATGCTGCCACCACCATGTTTTATCGTGCGGATGGTGTGTTCAGGCTGATGTGCAGCGTCAGATGTCCATCTCTCCTGTGAAGAAAAGTTACATTTTAGTCTCATTTGAGCAGAGCACCTTCTTCCGAATGGCAAACGGCATTTTACACGTCGTTTTGCTTGCCACCCTTCCACAAATGGCTGATGAGTGGAGGGCTCAACAAACACTAGTTGTTCTGCTGACACATTCACCTGGGTAAGCTATGGATCTGTGCAGCCCTTCCAGCGTTACTCGGTGCTTCACCGAGCAATCTTCTCCGTGTCGGTCATGTCCTGGTTGGTTTGCAGTCATGTCATTGTCTTTCTGTTTTCTTACCATGGCCTGATCAATGCTTTCTGAAATAATCAGCGTTTGGGATTCTGTTTTTTTTTTAACCCAAGCCGACTTTAAACTTCCTTCTTGACCTTTTTCTGCTGTGTTCTTGGTCTTCGTGATGCTGTTTGTTCACCAGCTCTCTCTCCCAATCCCCTGAGGCCTTCACAGAACAGGCTCATAACTAAATTAGTTACAAGTGGACTCCGTTTACAAGTTAGGTGACTTCTGAAGGCAATTAGATGTGAAGATCTCATTCAGGGGTATCAGATTAATTATTAGTAAAACACGTTCAAAGCTAGGTATCGTTTTCTTTCCACTTTACAATCATGTGCTGCTTTGTATTGGTGCATCACATACATTCAGGTTTGTGTTTGTGGTTTAAAAAAAACCTGTGAAAAAGCAAAGTTTCAGACTCTCTATTGTTTTTTTTTTTTAACATATCATATAATTAGATCAGTTACTTTTAGAGCTGTATCAAATTTAAGTTTCCACCTGCCATGGGCGGTTCTAGACGGGGGTCAGGAGGGCCCAGTGCCCCAGTAGAACTGTTATGCCCCCTGTACTGAAGCCATAATATTAAATTAAAATTTTCATGATGATATGACACATAAGCTGTAACTGATTGGTCCCTTGAACTACTATCATTTTTTCAACCTTATAGTTTTACTTTAACGATGATTTCAAAATCATGGTGTTGCATTTTAGCTTGTGCCATATTGAGATAGGGACAGTTTTTATCTGCTAGATCAGGGCTCTGCGACATGCAGTTCCAGTTTGCTCATTTATATAACAAGTGAGATCAGCTAATATATAAAATGGTGAAATATTGCCCTGTTTTTTTAATATTCTTTTGTTCTATGCCCTCATGAAAAAAATCACTGACCCCACCCTGGTCCATTTGGTCCAGAACCACCACTAGAGGCACAGGCTGACATACATTTGCTCATAGCCAGCAGACAGAAGAGGAATACTGAAGGAGCTGTTGACGATTTTTTGATGAACTCTGATGCAGCGGTCATTAATTCAGACCGTGAATGACCCGCTGTGTATTGTGCGACTCTCCTCGCTCAAGTGAATCGCCACATGTCCTGTAACGCCACACCAAGAGAGCCCCTCGCTCAGAGAGCCGCATGTCGGCAGAGGCTCACTTCTCCGCCGCTTTCCTCAGAGCCTCGGCTCTGTCTCTGAGAAACCTGTCATTGTGTTTGGGCTTATTACTGATGCACTGCCTGCCGCGCCGCCCTTGGGGTCGCACAACGGAGCCTCTGTGCTCCGCCCGGACAAAGTGGGCACCTCAGGAGCGAGTTTGCGAAATTGTCATGCATGTGTCTCTGCGTCAGAGAGATACAGAAGGCCGTCGCTCTGTGAGGCCACGGAGGATTAAGGCTCGTGTGTTAAATGTGGGAGAAACTCGCGAATGAAGAGCGGCTGTCCCCTCTTGATACTAAAACAGCATTTTTGCCACATTCAGGCGACAGAAATCCAGCTTCTGAAGGCCGATTCCACCCCTTCTTACAGGCAAACGTTAAATTACCATCCCCCTGTGCTTGCTGTTTTCCCCCCATCTTAACAAACCCTGTTTGTTATTTAATATGGCTGAGACTGATTAGACCAAGGCGTGTGCTTATCTGGGAAGAATGGATGGTGTAAGAGCAGGAACTCAACGTGCCAAGTCCTGTAAACAGGCCTCATTGGAGAGGAAAAGGCAGATTGGGAGTCCATGTGGAGAAGGAGATGAGGTCACCTGGTTTGTCAGGATGTAAAGGGTAAAGGTGAGGCTGGTGAGACAATGTTGCAGGAATCCTAACGATGTTCCAAGCATACGTGTTTCCAACCCTGCGCGTTGGTCTTGTCAGACTGGTAAGGTTTGCCGCTTGTATCGCGCTATCACACATCCATAATGACTCGGCCGCATGTTGGCTGGCTTTTTGCAAATGGTTTTAGATTTATGGAAGATGAAAGGAGAGTTTACAGCAGAAACAAACGCTGCTTGTTTTGTCGGATTCTCGAATAATTACTTTAGTGAAAACAAATCTTATTACGGCTTCATTAGTCTGTGTACTGTGTCGGTTTACAGCTGAAACCGCTGTTCCTTATTATGCCAACACAGGAAAACTTCACAGGGAAGAGTTTTAAGGCTCTAATTGGTGCACTGGACACATAAATTAGTTAAACGCAGTATTTTATGTACAGTGGCAGACAAATGTGTTAGTACCTCTTGAATTTTTCCAGTTTTTGCTGTCACAACTACATACGTGAGTGCATTTTCTTGGGGTTTTATATGGGGGTATCAGATTATCAGGTTTTCTAGGGAATTTCAGTAACTTTGTCTGATACACCTAAATAAAAACAAGTGTAAACTGTTTTTAGAAGCTACCTAATTGGTAAATACTACTACTACTACTACTACTACTACTAATAATAATAATAATAATAATAATAATAATAATGTTCTCATTATTATTATTATTAGTAGTAGTAGTAGTAGAACAATACATGGGCAACAAGCATTCCTGAAACAAGATTTAAAAAAACATTAAAAAGAAAAACACAGACACACGAATGTGAATAACTACTACTTAAACAAATTTATTGGGGTTAACCCCATTTAGTTCAACTATTCACACAATTAGGTCACATTCATTTATAACGCTGACCATCATATCACTCCATAGATCTGTGGCTACATTTAGACATCCCCTTTCTCTACCTTACAACTGTCATGGTTGAGTTTTGGTTTGGCTTTGTTTTTCTGTTATTTTCATTTTTTCATCTCTTTTGGGTTAGGTTTGACTTTATTTATTGTTAGTTTTCAGTCATCAGTTATTTTCTGTCATTTTTCACTTCACCTCCTCAGCAGTCAGTCACACCTGTTATCATTTACCTGTCAATTAGCCAGACCCTGGTTCCACCTGTGAAGTGCTCTATTTAAACCTGCCTCTGCCTTCAGTTCAGCACTGGGCCGTCATCATTCCACACCTCTCCATGCCAGTCCCTGTTTTGCCTTGGAAGCTTTGTTTTGCTCCTGTTGTTAAGGTTAGTCCTGCCAGTCACTCTAAAGACTGTTCGTTCACTGTTTGTTCCTGGAGAGGTTCTGCTCTGTGTCCTGGTGTCTCCAGAGAACTGCTAACTGGACTAGCCATCCTGGAAAGGCTCTGCTCTGTGCCCTGGTGTCTCTCAAGTTCTGCTAACCTGACTAGCCGCCCTGGTGAAGCTCAGCTCTGTGCCCTGGTGTCTCCAATGAACTGCTAACCCGAGTGCTTTGAGGCCTGCTAGCCGAGCTGCGCCTAGCAAGTGTGGACTCTCTGTCTCCGGGCCGTCAGCTCCTGCCATCACATTCATCCCTGACCTTCTGCAGTCCTGAACCTCTGGTCTTCATCACTCACCACCCAGCATACTTCCTTCAATAAAAACTCAAACTTTTAGTCCCGTGTGTGCGTCCTGAGTTCATCGGTAAACAAAACCCTGACAACAACCTTAATTCTTTTTGTGAAATACATTTACAAAAACCATCTGCTAATTTGACATTTATGGTAGTTGTGTTGAGAGACTGACTATGACTACTTAAGAAATGTCTGAGAGTGCACATTGACCTAACATCACAGACCAGACAAGGAGAACATCAACCATGCTAGGGGCAAACAAACTCATCGTAACTCTGGAGGAGCTGCAGAGGCCTAAAGCTCAAGTGGAAAGAATCTGTCAACCAGACAACTATTTCTTGTGAACTCCACAAAACTGGCCTTTGTAGAAGAGTGTCAGTGTTGTTGGACTGTTGAAAGAAAGACATAATTCCCCTTCGCAGCTTGCCACAAGCATGTGAAAGAGGTTGTTCTGGCCGATGAGACCGAAGTTAATATTTTTATCCTACATGCAGAATGCTCTGTGAACATGGGCTTCTCAAAGCTCAAATGCTGTAAATAAAATAAAATAAAAACGTTGTCCAAACGGTCAGCTCCATAGTGTGCACAAGAAATGCGGGGAAAAAAACAGGAAGACACACCCAAAAACATATTTAAAAAAGAAAATCTCAGGGCTGAGAGGGAGCAGCTGAAATTGGCTGCCTGCTCGTGCAGCGCCGGGTTTATAATTAAATGGGAAATCACCAACGTTGTGCTTAATGGAAATCCTAATCAAATCTACACAGGCTGGCAACTCTGGAAGGGAACCACCACCCTGATCACAGAGCAAGACGGCTTCTCCTGAAAGCTATGTTTAGAAAACCAAACACTGTTTTCACTCTTTGCAAAAATGTTGCTTTGCTGCACTTAGAGCTACAAAATTCTAAGAACAGACGACAGACTGGTGTGTTTTTGTGCAACACAGTGATTGGAAAAGAAAAAAAAAAACAGCTCAGACCGAGGTGCCATGTGTCCTGGGTGTTCCCTGAGCCACTGAGGAAAACACAATCCACTCATGACAGTGACACTCCTAACATGCTGTACATTTCCTGTTTGCCAGCTGTGTTAAGTGTTGCCCTCTCATTTTTCCAATCAGTGACTCCTACATTAATGACTTTGGTTTTAGGACTTCGAATCATTTGCAATTGCATGCTTTATTCAATTAAAAAAATGCATTTTCATGCTTTCCCCATGACTGAAAAGCTACTGAGATGAAAATGGATAAATAACAGCGTGATTTACTCCAACCACTCAGCTGGGGGTGAAACTCCTTTGAATAAGAAAAAGGGTGGCCTGCGCCATGTTGAGATGCATTCATCTTCTGAGGGAAAACAAGCAGGGTTCCGGACGGATCTGCGGCACGGTCCAATTACAGCGGATCAAAGCCAGACAAGATGGAGGAGGAAATTTAGGATAAAGACACCGAGACGCATCTCCGGTCAAGGTTTGTCTGAAGCACAGGAAAAGCATCCAGAGAGAATAAGAGATGCTCACTTAAAAAAATGACGACGAAAAAAAAAAACGTGTTCATTGCAAAAAAAAAAAGACTAAACTAAAAGGAAAATTTTCTTAAAATTAGTATATTTTCCCTTAATTATAGCAAGTAAATCAGACTATTTGCCAATGACAAGATTTTTGCACTTAGTATGGGAACAATTCATCTCAATCTTATTTCAAGTGCAGGATATGTAAATAATCTTATTATAGGCATAAAAATACTAATTTGACAATTACTCTGATTTACCTGCTCAAATCAAGGAAAAAAAATACTTTCATTTAAAGGTTTTACTTACTTTTAGTTCCCATTTCGTAGTGTAACCCCTGGTGGGTTCAACAGATTTAGTCTACTAAGTAATTTATCTGCTCTTTATATGTGTGCATAGGGACGAGTATTCATCTGCCCTCCTGTCTTACAAACGGGGACAAAGCTTTTATGGAGTTCCACATCATTCTACAAGAACTGAATTTAGAGCATTCTGACCATGTGGAGAAAATGGCTCCAGTGTTCAAATTTATAACGATCTAAAATTGACACTTTGCTGAAGAGGCTTACACATCTGCTGGTTGAGACACTTGCTGCAGATCAACATAAATTGGACGGTAAAATCATAACTTCCCCATCATTAAGAGGTGACCCAGCTTTAATGAAGCCATCCTCTGGCTTAAATTAGCAAAGCGGGAGTTCCAGCGTTTAACCGGTTTATTGGTATATAAAGCTGAGTGCTGAGAAACCAGTCAAGGGTCTACGTCAAGAACGGGATTTTTATATATATATATTTATATATATATATATAAAAAAACAAAAAAAAAACGACACCAAGCAGCTCATCTCAGCCGTTAGTGGAAATATTGTTAAGATGAGAAGTGACGCGGATCAAAACACTTATGACTGGCTGTAATGAGGAACAGAAAGTCATTCTTAACACTTTAAGAAATTAAGAGGAATTTATACTACTTTCTGTAAGTGAAGGAAATCAGCGTTTCCTTTTCTTTAGTATAGTAGGTTATACAAATTAAAGACTATGAATTTAAATGGAAGGAAACTTTATTAGATTAAACCCCTGGAGATACTTAACCAGCGTTTAGCATTTTTTGCAACAGCGAAGCAATTATAATAAAAAAAAAAATTTAAAAAACATTTTTTTTTTTAATGGCAGCCACCTCACTGTAGACACAAATACCATAACCTACCCCATTCTACTACAGTTTAATCAACAAGTGGACAAGTTACTGACATTCACACTTACATACATTGCATACTTACCATTTCAAAAACAGCCTTTATTTAAATAAGTACCATTAATTAATAAATATCAGAGTATTTCATCAGTACGTGGGTTGACTGTTCTTTCAACAGAAAAAGATAAATGATGCATTTACGTGCCCAGTAAAAAAAAAAAAAAAAAAAAAAGGAAAAAAAAAAAGAGAAGACATTTAGATGTATAGAATATAAAAATCTGGATAATAACACTTCATGAAACAAGCACAGAAATGTATGCAGCCTTCCCCACTAAGAAGTAAAGTTAGATGTAGAAATATAGCTCTAAAGTGCATCTGTTTTAAGACTTGTCAAATAAAGTCAACAGCGGTCCTAATGGGAAAAAAATTATAAAGTAACAAAACGTGCAGCAGATATACAGAGTAAAAACTACCTACATACATGCAAAGTTTATTTTAAAGACAAAAAGGAATAAACTGAGAAATAGAAAAAGACAAATATTTTCACATTGTCAAAAGGTGATAATTAGTTCTGTGCCATTTCAGTCCACTCTCACGTGTTCCACACTTGATTATACAGAGTATTTATTAAAATTTTAAGCAACCTTGGCAGATTAAAATAAAAAATAAAAAAAAGCACACAGTGGTGTAAGTGTTTCTTTTTAAAACGTCCTTGCAGAACATTTGTTCCCCACCCAGTTCGTTGACGTTGTCCTCCTCCAGCCAGCCAGCCAGTCTCCTGTGAGCGGTTGTGCCGTCTAGATCTTAGGTAGCTTGGGAGCACTGATAAGAGGATTGGTCTCCTGCAGGAACCTCCGCCCAGCAGTCTTGTAGTCATACGAGCAGTCGTGCGTCTCCGCGTAACGATGGGTGGCACAGAAATTGTGCCCGCACCTGAAAAAAAATAAAAATATATTGCAATGAGTAAGCTAAAACTCCATTTCATAGCTTCCTCGCTTTCTCCAAACGATCCCACTGCATGTTAAGCTGCCATTACAACGCCCCCTCCCCCTCTGTCTGGGCCATATTGAGGCAATAGTAAAACGCATGAATAAAAATGGGAGTAAATCGCAGACCGATTGGTTGTAGAGACTTGCAGAACAACTGCATGGCTAGCTAGTGCAAAGCTTTCTCATGACGCAGCAGCTGGGAGGACTTGCACCTGTGCAGCTCAGAGCAACAATGCTGCTCAAAGCGGAGAAGAAATGATTCCTACCTGCATGCAGCCAACAGGTTAGGGTCATTTCTTGCTACTAGCATTTATTTTGCTCCTGTGGTAAACTATGGGCAGACTTTGCTTGTAACAAATCACTTAAATCCCTCCACAGGGTGCCGGGTAGTTAGAAACGTCTGAGAGCAGCAGCTTAGAGAACTGAAAAACTTTCCCCTTAACCCCACAGCAAATAGCAAATGCATATTTTGTAAATTCAGATTTAAACACAATTTGATAACATTGCTTTTGTCTTGAGTGGGAAATTTATGCATTTATGCCTGGTTTCCAAACTCGGCACCATCACTGTTCAACTTTTGGCTGCATTCTTTAGCTTTTTTTTTTTTTTTTGTTAATACATTTCTTGATGTCTGTCTGGGAAATAAATATAAATTATTGTGGGCAATCAGCTGGAACTGAGCCACAACGGAAAATTTTTAGGCATTATGACATATCAAAAGAGAACAAGGGGAGGATCTCTTTGTAGTAAAAAAAAAAAAAAAAAAAAAAAAAAAAAAAAAAAAAAAAAAAAAAAAAAAAAAAAAACTTGCCTCAAGACCAACAGTGGGAAAAAAAAAAAAAGGATATTAATGTTTAAACGAGGAGCAGAAATGGATCTGGGACTTGTACCTGCATTCATAACTGGTGGCTAGTCCAGTTTTTTTGCCACAAAGGAAGCAGTGCTTTGAGCTCTTTTTCTTGGTGCCAGTCGGGGCCTTGACAGGAGGTAGGTGGTACGTCGGAGTGCCTGAGAGCAAAATCAACATGTTATCTACGCAAGTCAGAGCAAATTGAAACACGTCAAATTAAAAACAAAAAAACTTGTGATAAAAAATAAATCTAGACTCAGTCGTCTTTCTAAAAAAAATTAAAAAAATAAATAAATAAATACAGCATGCACTTTAATTTGACAGTTTATCAGCAGATGTTAAGCACAGTGATTCAAATAGTAGGAGCAAATTTAATTTTAGAGCGATGCTGAACATGCAGATGAACATAAATCATCAAGTCTCTGTTGACAACAACATATTTGGGAGCTTGTTTAGGCTTTAATTCGCACGTTTAAGAAACCCCTCAGACATTAAATTAGCACCTACTAGATCCATCTCACCGATAAAGCAGTATAACGGTTAGTGCAACACAAGTGACCAATAAAAACAACAATAAGCATATCTGTCTCTTCAGAGCTTTCAGGCATCGTGTGAAATGAAAGCAGCAGTTTCCTTCAGCTGTAAACAGGAGAAATAGATGTTGACAACACGCACGAAAAACTGATAATAACTGCAATATATTTATCATTTAGGTAAACTTCCCTCGTTAGTCCTTGATTTGTTTTGATCATTTATCACCTCGCCTTTCAGCATAAGCTAAATTTTTCCTATTTTATAAGCTTTTTACATTCTGCTATTAGGCCCCCAGGCTTATTCCCTCTATATTCTTGTTTTTGCATCCAAACGTTAGATTTGTCTACAGATGGCGAGAGAATTTGGCAGGTTAGTAGCTCTAATTTAGTTTCTTTCCCCCAAAACAGTGAAAAACACCATGCCTAATGCTAGCAGGCCACAGCAACCACAACACCCCACAGTGTAGAAACTGCTACTGCGGAAAGGAGGATTTAAAAAGATTTAAAGATTTAAAAAAAGTCTCCTACGATAGAGCTGTAGCAGCCATACATCAGCAGTTTTGGTTGTTACATATTCGAGTATTTCTAGGTATAAAAATGAGCAGGTTTAACCTCTCCGTCATGGAACAAGATGAATTGATCATTTTAGCAGCCTTTAGGAAATCCCCCACTTAAAGTAGGAGTCTAAAGTATACAGAGTATAAGTTTAAAAGGTTAGCTGAAGATCGTTTTAAATAAGTGCAAGACTATTTTCCAGAGATGGGAAATCTCTTACCTCTGCTTCCAATTTTAATAACTGTCAATTATTATCAGCCAGAAGGCAGGAAATAAATGTTTTAGGACAAGTTATGTTAAGAGAAATTAAGACCCAACCTAAATCAGTGCCAGCAGGTCAAAGATCCACAAAAACTGCAAAATCTACAATTGGCCATAGAAATCTGAACGGGGGCATCAGCAGAAAAGTCCCATTGAGAAAGTCTTCCATCAAAGCCGAATAAAATCAGATAAAAAAATATATATATTTTAATCAAAACATGTTAGGCTTCAGAAAGGGAAAACAATGTCTTATCAGTCTAATAAATTCATTTTCTTGGGGAGACTCCAAACATTTAGCGGATGGTGGCACATTGATCCCCACCAGTGAAGGAAGTCTACCTTACCTACTGTCCCGAATGAACTCATGACTCCTCCAGCTGATGCAAGACAGTTATTGGTCTGAAGAAGCAACAAGAAACATTTTAGAGAACAGAAAGAACAGCTGTGATCAGCTTTTAAATAACTAAAATGTTGAAAGAAAAAAAAAAAAAAAAAAACTATAGTTCACTAAACAAAGTGGTGGTTATTTCATATTTTTGTAGTGCTGGTCATTTTGAATCAGATGTTTTTTTTTTTAGGTGTAAAATGGGAATAATCGTGTAACTTTTTACGCCAGCCAATGGGATGCGTTGTACAGTCAATATAAAGTAACTTTATATAATCCGATTGTCTATTTAGGAAGAAATGTGGGTTCATGACTCCAAGGTAGAAGTTTCTCAGAGCTGTTTTGGTTTGATCAGAGCTCCTTATTTATATTTGTGTAATATTTTAACAATCAGACCAAACGGGAATCCGAAACATAAAAATGAACTAGATTATAATGCAATGTTTTCAAAAAAATACAAGTAAATATGTAATTTGATCATTGAGCATGCAAATATATCATCAGGGAATGATTTCACCAAATATTTCACTTTGCACCAATTTAAAACTTTGATGACAATTTCCATTTCATTTATTGTGCAGCTCTAAGTTGGTCAATAATTCATGAAAACACTTTTCTACACACAAAAACAAAATCAATCTGCAAAAGATTAACTGTATAGAATAAAAATGTTTTGTTCAAGGTTACAAAATGGAAATAGGAATGACAAAGTACAAGGGAAGGGAAACAAATGAGCAAAGGGGCAAATACAGGAAGTTAAAAGAACAGAAGGATGTACGTCAGTGTAGATGTCAGACAAACAGCAGCGTTGGTGTGAGCTCACCCTGTAAGAAGCTGCAGCTCGGCGCAGAGGCGACATCGGCCTGAAGAGGTCTTCCTGAAGAAACTTGTTGGTGGGGATGGCTGGCAGCCTGGAGCCGAGGCCGCTCTGTCCTGGGGCGGCGGGCGGTAACGTCAGTGGAAAGCCGAGACCCTTCCCGAGGCCGTCTCTGCCGCCGTGGTCCGGCGCTCTGCTGGAGAGAGACGCAAAGAGCTCGGAGTTGCTGAGCGAGCCGGCTGGCTCCTTACAGGCTTGGTTTACAATCTTAGTGATGCCTCGTGCTTCCCTCTTAGAGATGAGCTCCGGCCGCTTGCCGGGTGACTCTACTTTGACCCCGCGAAGGCGCGCTGGATGAGTGGATAAGGAGGCCGGAGGATGGGGGGACATGTTGCCTGGCTTGGCTGAGGACTGTGCTTGTATACAAAGTGTGGAATCAAAAGGCTGAGAGAACAGTCTGCTGGACGCGGACGGCGACGGGGACGCAGGTAACGGAGGAGGAGGGCTGATATGCACCGACGCGCCCAGCTGGGTCGGCTCAGCTCGGCTGTGGAGCGCGTCGCTGGCGCCGAGAGTCCAGGGACAGAGCGGGGAGGGGGAGTGCGGCAGCTGGTGCTGAGCCCCCACGTCTATGGTCTGATGCCCCCCCTCATGCTGGATGGACATATCCAAACTCAGGGGGTCTGACAGTTCTCCAAACGATGCCCCGGGTTGTGCCGGGACAACAAGTCCGACCGGCTCCTCCAGTATGCTAAGCCCCACTGCCTCCACGGAAGGCTCAACTGGGTCGAAGGGGGATTCAGAAGCCCCCCTCGTGCAGAGCGGCGGGAGCTGAGGGTAGACGCAGTCTTTCATCAGTCTGCTGCCGATGTCCATTCGGGACACTTTGGGAGGGGGGCGGATCTTGGCGAACGGCGGGCATGGCTCCCACGGCTCCTCCTCCTGAAGCATGTAACACGAAGATGATGGGAAAGAAGGAGGGGAGCGCCTGTGGACGGTCACGTGGGCCGAGGGGGCAGCAGCGGCGGCGGCGGGGGGAGGAGAGGGGTACGTAGACTTGGGCTCCACGATAGAAGGTAGGGGGGCATTTGTCTGCCAAGGCTGGTTGATCTGTGGGAGGGAGCGAAAGAGGCGGTGAAGGTGTTGTGCGCTGGAAGGTCCAAGGGCGCCGGAGCCCGGATGTGGGTCAGCAGGAACCAGCGGAGTTACTTTTGCAGACTTCTGGAAGACAGAGCAAGAGACGTGCAAATTTTAGCAGATGGATGTTCAAGGTCATTGATTTTACATCATTTGTCATCTGATCACGAGTAAAAACAGAGACAGACATGTGCAATGCCACTGAAGCTCAGTTTCTCTCTACATTTAATGACACACCAACATCATAAACAACTTGGTTCTCTTTCAATAAAGATGTAAAACTAACTAGAAAAAGCTGTTCCTGCGTAACAGCGAGTGAGAATGCTAATCTGCAGAATGATTGAGCAGAAGATGAAGAAAACATTGAAATCAGATTTGAAGAATTTGAAAATTTTAAAAAAAAATGTGAAAACATTTGAAGGAATTTGAAAAACTTGAAGAATTTTGAAAAATGTGAAAATTTTCAAAAAATTTGAAGGAATTTGAAAAATTTGAAGATTAAGAACAATTAGAAGAATTGGAAGAATTTGCTGTATAGCATTCTCACTGATTAAGGGACTTTGCATCAGTTAGCATGAAATGTCTAAAACTCCTGCCCACGTGGACTCAGGCCAGAACCTTTATATTGAATTTTCTTTGATCAGTGGACTTACATTAACACTCATTCTTTACAATTACAAGTGTATACGGTATGTTGACGTTTCCACGCCTCAGATATACACCTCTATTTACATTTAGACAGCTTTTCTGGTCCCAGTACCTTTTTATTAAGGTTCATGTCCTCCATCTTGGCTTTGAGCAGCTTCATTTTAGTCATGGTGATGGAGTTCTCTAGGCAATGCTGTGCAGCTGCAGCGCTCTCTCCATCCTCCTCGGTGTACATGTTGTAGACCGAGCCACCGCTGGAACACACCGAGAGCAAAAACACCCCCAGTCACTTATCTGACCAAACACATCAAACCAAACACAGTTAAGCCAGTTTGCTGAAGCATGTGGTCATGGCATTGGCAGCATTTTAGTTGTTTTAAGGTCTGGGTGTGGCATCTCTGCCCTAAAGGATCTCTGCAGGGTCCTGGAACGTAAGTGAGGGAAAACTGTGCATAACGTGCCAAGGTGTCTGAAGATAACTGATGATTTGGTAGTGAACTGCCCTTTTCTTTAAAACATATTATTCACACATCATAAATAAACAAAGTTGTTTGACAGTAGTGGGTTCTGGGTTGTTATTTGGGAATTGGGTCGTTCGCATTTTAATAGGGTTTCCGCTGGTTTCAATTAAACACCTTTTTAAAGATCATGAATAAATTTGGGCTGCAAACAGATTCTGACAAACACCTGGATGCCTTAATGAATCAATAATGTACAATTAACTTTGTTAACAGCAAAGTTAAATTTGCTGATCTGCTTAGATGAATGTTTTTAGCTCTGGAATGTGACACTTTCCTGCTGCAGACAAGCTTCATTATCAGGGTTTAATCAAGAATTTATTGAGCAGAAAACTCCATTTAGTATTTGGACAGATTCAAACAGTGCCAAAACAACAAAACCAACCTTATAGACTCAGACAGGGGAGTCAGGGTCCCATCTCCCCTGTCAACCACTCGGAAGAAGCTCAGTTGTTCGCCCTCACGATACACAACAAACGTGACCTGCTTGTTTGCTTGATTCTTGTCCCAAACCTCCTCCTTCGTGCTCTCCATCAGGTCAGCCACTTCTTTGACAGGATCCTCCAAGGTTACTGACAAAAGAAGCAAGAGGGATTATGTGATTGAAAACAGGAAAGTGTCTACTCTATCAATCTAAAAAAAAAAAAAAAAAAAAAAAAAAGGTAAATAACTAAGATCTTTGGAAGGCCTTACCCCTCCTGGTGTTAATTGGGCCTCCCCTCATGGCCAAAACAAGTTTCAGTGTGCAGCCTTCTGCAATTCTGTAACAATAAAAAACACATTTAACATAACGACAACAAAAAAACAACACATTTGATGCAAATCTGAGCTGAACGGGAGCTAAACGCTCTGATTCAGAGCAAACATTTCAAGGGACGCGGAAAGATCTGGGGCAACTCAAGTACAAGAGTGGGAATTTAAGTGTGCCTGGTTCTTTTAGGTTTCTGAAACCTAAAAGCATACTTTAGTGTGATAAAACAGCCTGGCAAGATTCCACAACAGGCTGTTCAGGTGAAAAATTAAGTGCCAAACACAGAAATACCACCAGCTGCAGCCAGCAGAGCCCTAAGGGGTGCATGCTGCAACACAACATGACCAAAGTGGAAGAGCAAGTTTTCTAAACATCATCATGGTGAGACAGCTCCAACTTTTTTGGCTCATCTATATTTAAAATTGGAATTAATCACTGCCCCCCCCCCCCCTCCAGATAATAGTACAGTAACTTTTAAAAATACATTTAGCAAAAAAACTTTAAAGTTACAAGGTGCGATTTGACACGGGTGTCAGGGCTCCAAAGGACAGAAGTGTTGATTTACCCATAATCATGTAGACAATGATCATCATCCAGCTCAACATTGTTCCAGATAAGATGCTGCTGTGCAACAGGGATACCTTCATACAGTCAGAGAGAGGGGAGGAGAGAGAACAACCAAAGTTCACAAGGATCACTTCAGACTTCATTTGCTAGCTTGACTAACGGAGAAAGACCTTCATACACAACCATAAATGACTCATGCCTGCCCCCTAAAGACAAAAGATGGCATCTGCTGAATAAGACAACATGAAAACAGAACCATTCCCAACAACAATTATTTGATTTATTTATTTTTAAAAAAAAGGTTCAAATTATATAATTTAATTATAATTATATATATTTTTTTAAACAACCTCGATTAAAAAAAAAATAAAATAAAAAATAAAAATAACGGTAGTTATATTATTGCAGAGCTCGGTGAGAAGCATCTGAAAGCTCTCACATGAAGCACTTCCTTACTAAAGCAACAGGAAGGATTTTAAATGGTAGATCACGACGATCTACCACAAGAACCTACACAGATTAAAATAATAAAATAACACCAATTCAAGAGATTTCTACTTCAATCTGTGCAGAAAATCTTAACTCAGTTTCTGTCGTCTCCATTTCTAGCTTTTTAGCCGTACCAGTTAAAATCTTCCATCCGCTGGGTTTCATACCCATCTGTGATTGGACAGAACTGACTTTGTAAAGCGCTTTAAGATGGCTAGTTGTGAAGATAAGAAACTCCTTCATTGTCTCCCGCAATGGGAAAATTTGGATGTGACAGTGACAAAGACACAGACAGACAACATGTAGATTGCCTCTTAGTTAAATAAACTGAATTGAAAAATGTAAACATCATTAACATTGGCTGTATTATGGCAACATCAATTTTTTTAAAACAAGCAATTCAATTATGATATATGAATTTAATCAGACTTTAAATGAGATTCTTTAAATCAATATTTGGAATACAAAAATAACTGTTTCCAGGCTAGTTTTACCATTTGTAATTTACTGAATTAGAAGACGAACCAATCTGCAGAAAAACACATCGCACCGTCTACACTAGGTACGGGCTAATAAAAGGCATCGATGTAGGATAGAAGCCATAATCATTTCAAAACCCCCAATACATTCTCGCCTCTGGTCCCTACGGCTTATTTTGAATAAACGCCAGAAGAAAGTTGCTCTCCTGCGGCCAGACGCTGTGCACTGCAGGTCAACTGGCAGAAACGAAAAGGCTGCGACATTTCTCCCTCGCTAACGGAGAGATAAATCTGGCTGTTTGGAAATACTTTGGCCCGGAAAATAAAAAGCGCTCCACCTCTCATGCTCATCAAGGTAACACCGTTTTAAAACTATAGTTGGCTGGTAGTGTCTTTAAAGTGGTCAACTGGAGGCCTGACAAAATAAACAAAGTATATTAGCAAGTTACAACTGTGTTACTCTAAAATGTTAATTATCAGTTTCCGTCTGTAAGTCGACTATACGAAGAAAGGCTAAAAAAAACCTAAATGTTAAATACCATTACTGTACCTGAAATAGGTGTTACGCTGTAACATAATTATAGCAATGAGAATCTTTGTTTATCCTGTTATACATATATTCTTATAGTGTCAATACTGTGTAAAACTATATATAAAGTTATAAGAAAAAGAAATGTTCTAAAAAGCCAAATAGTGTAAACGGACCAACATTTACTTGTGTATGTCGAATGAAAGTAAATTTTGATATTTAATTACGATTCACATTCCCATTTCTTCTATTTTAATTGAAAGCACTTCCTGCTTTATCACGCAGCACTGAGAGGCAACATTCATTCTGGGGTTTTTAATTAGGACGCGTCACTCATACGGACCCAGACCTGTGGCAGCGCTGATGGGCTGTGATGTGCTCAAAAACTTTTCAGTGCCCCAAAAAAAAAAAAAAAGTCTAGAAGAAGCAAATTTACATCACTTGTTCCAAGTGCAACGTTACTTGTAAAAACAAATATACACATTTTCTTAAAAGCAGAGTGAAACATGGGGAGAGTGCATGAATGAGGCGTGTACCTTCCAGCCTCTGGATCTTGGCTTTGACTGAAACGACAGCTTCAAAGGGCAACACGCGCAGCTCAAAGCAGGTTCCCGTCAGGGTCTCTATGAACAGCTCCATGGTGTCGTAGAAGGGAAGCTTATACTGGAACGCTCCCACGCTGTCGTCGTTGAAGAAAGGGGGCTCTTTCCTGTTGGCCATCGTGGGAGAAGGACAGGCGCACTTCAGCGGGGCGACGGAGCGGCGAGGCTAACCCAAGGCGACGGGGAGGGGGACTGCCATCTCGCCGCAGACGCGCATCATGAACGACGACCTCAGCTGTGAGCAGAGACAACACACGACAAACATCTGTCACAGATGTGCAGGACGTCTGCTCGGCTCCCTAAGTGGGTAGTGTGAGCGTCCAGTTGGTGGATCATAAAGGTTGTGAATTAAGCTGTTAAAAAGTGACGCACCGACCAATCGGTCAGTAACAAAAAGTGGCTAATTTTCCTGTGACAAGGTCTGGCTGATGATGGCCAAGCCTGAAAAACATCGCTTTTCCTCCCGTTTGTGTAATGCAGCTGAAAACGTCCACCTCTTCGAGGCTGTAGATACACGAGCAGAATGGATGCCGTCTGACATTTTATTTGAGATCAGTAAGGGACACCAGCTTTGGTTTCTTTACTGCTGGATCTGAGGCAACTCTCAAGGTACCCGCAGCACATTTATTGTCTTACAGCAGCTTTAATTCACCTATTAAGTTTGTTCACACAAGTTGTGTCACAGTCTTTAAAAATCAGTAGTTCAGACCTTAAAGGAGGACCGGAAATCTACTCATCTTTAAAGCCCGCACATCAGCCGAGGTTTTCACGACTAATTCAAAGTTCATCTCCTCCTTGATTTAATTTTTAAACAATTACTAAAAACATGTAATAAAAAAAAATTTAATCACTTTAAAGAATAATTTGCTCCTTGGGGAGATTTAAACTGTGTGCAATTGTTGTGTAATTGAGGCGTAATACCTCTGGCAGCAAAGAGATGCAAATTTCTCATTAAACATTCAGTAAAAGTATTCATGTCCCTGGCCAAAATTCAAGAAGATCAGGTGTGCTACATAAGCCTCTTGGTGTAAGGTGTCCCACGGCTGACCTAAGCCTCTCACTGATCATCTTGTGTGTCCCTTGAATAAAACAACATACTACATGACATAAGCGATAAGGACAGTAGACCAGAACACCCATGCCTTCAACCTAATTTTAACATTTGAAATTAGTCATATGCATGCTCAAATCACCTTTTAATGCAAATTGGTGCTTGAACCGCTCACAAATACACTTAAAATTAGAGCTGCAACAATCAATAGATTGTTGCATGATCAGCTGTCATGGGTGATCAACAGGTTAGAAATTTAACTACATTTAAAATGAAAATTACTCCCATCCCCTCATTCATTAAATAAAGAATGGGGGGATTTTTGGTCTATAAAAACGATTCAACAAAGAGCATGTACTCCAATTAGAGCTGCACATTACATTGAATTATAATAGTTATCGCAATGTCAATTTGAGCAACGCTGCAATTGCAAAAACCTGCTTGGAAGCCATATTTGGTCAGCTGCTGTGTCATTTGAGCTCCGTTTGCCATTAATGTATCTGGCCAGATTTACGCTGTTCAATTGCTTTTAATGCCCACATCTGATCTAGATCTTGCCGACAGATGCGCTCATGGAGAGTTTAGAGGGACAGCACAGAGGTAGAAAGAAATTAGTAAATGAATGAGTGACGAAAATGGGCTTAATCGCAAAGTGATATTGCCATGGCAGTTTTCAACATAAATATGAAAATGTCAATATTTTGCAGCTCTAATGTTGGGGCTCTTTGAGTTTAATAGAAAAAAAAAAACACAATCAGATGAAAGGTTAGGGATACAGTAATGCATTTCCTTCATTTTCTGTTGGATACATAACTACCACCATGAGCACATTTTTTCTTCCTTGGGTTGTCAACCGGAAAAAAAAAAGATAATTACCGATCTATCTTAAACCCAATAATATTTAACCTTCAACCAAAATGTGCTTACTACCCCCAGAGGGCTTTTGAAGTGAGTAAACTATAATGGAAGTTATATAAATACAAAAAGCTAACAGTTGCAGTTTGAAAAAAGCACAGATATACATTTTAAAAAATAACATGCAAAATAAGAAAAGATTCTTGATTATTGAAAATCTACCTGTGGGAAACAGCTAGACTTTCCCAGTGAATCTGGTTGGAAAGTTACCAAAATAAAAACGCTCAAATTTTTAACAACACATCCCTCCTTTGAATGGCGTTAACATTAAAAAGAAAGAAAGAAAAAAAACACACAAAAGAAACGGCAAACCCTGCGACTGGAAAACACACAGGAAACCTACTTTGAGCTCATTGCAGTTTTAAAAAAGGTAATATTTAAAAACTGGTAAAAACATTAAAAGAAAAAGAAGGAAATAAAATTATTCTCATGAGGCAAACGTCAACGCAAACACCGTAGATGAACTTTCTGTCGGTGTTTGTCTCGGTGGTGGGACGAGGCCGCAGACATGTTACGGACGGGGCGCTGCTGCCGCTGCTGAAAACAGGCCCGCTGTCTAAAGAACAATGTTAGCCAACTTACAGACAACTATATCCATCATTTGCCATGACTGTAAAGCAACGACGATGCCAAGGCAGCGCGGGGCTCGGCCGCAGCACAACAGCAGCGACTAAAGGCTTGGCAGGAAGACATGAAAAATGTTGCTAGCAGGGAGGAGGAGGAGGAGGGGGGGATGAATGGAGTTCAGTCCGTGTCATTGTTTTTTTTTCAGCACTTGGCGTTAATAAAAACGTTTTACACGAGGGTTTCTTTTCATTCAATGTTTAACTGTATACTTTTAGCCCTTTATCCGAATTAACCTTCTTGATAAGCTCCACTCACCAGCGAGTCCCCTCTAGCCGACGCTGCTACTAGCGTTAGCTTCCGTTGCCATGTTAGCCAACAACTTAAACAATGGCTTCCCTTCACGGACCGCTGCTGCTGCTAGGCTACCTCCAACACGGGCTTCGGCTCCGTCCGTCTGCTGTAGCCGAATAGGGCGAGGCTGCCTTCAGAACCGAGCCACATCACGTTCAGACCGTCAGAGCTGCTCACGAAACGGACCGACACATAGTGGTCGGTGAGCGCCGCCGTTGTCTGCTGGTTGGCGACATCTTTTACCTGTCAAAGGGGGCTAAACAACACCTCCATGACTCAAAGGTGATTGATTAAAAAACGAACCAATAGGGAAAGGCCATGTGGGCGGGGCAACGAGGCATTCCCAGATCAACTGACCCCCTTTTCCCCTCCCAGTTTATGCTGTCTGTTGTAGTAATTGTACTAATTAGGGACTGACTGCATGAACATAAAGTTATTATTTTTTAATAGGGATGTTGTAAAACATTGTGATAAAGTATTTAAAAATGACTCACTATCATTTTGGCTATAAATCTATCACGCTGCTTTCAAGCACCAGAGAAACAAACCCTTTTCACCGCACTGTGTAAAGTAGCGAAAGAAATTAGGACACCTCAATATCTATTCAGTTCTTCATTATGAAATGTTCAAACATTGAGGTCTAATCTAAGTTCTTCTGTGGCAAAGAAAGGGATTTAATTGCACTTGTACATGGGCAAACATTTTACCAATAAACATTGACAAAATGCATTTTCCAGCTGAGGGAAAAGTTGGGACACCCCTTCCTATAAGGCAGTCTTAGAATTTATGAAATATTTTCACTGAGATGCTTCTTGTAGCGATCTACCCGTTTCAAGTTACGCCACAGCCTCTCAGTAAGACCAAGATCCAGGCTTTGACTCAGCCACCGATTTTCCATTTTTTAACTCTCATCCAGCCTTCGGTAAATTTTGGCTGATTGTCATGTTGCAAAGCCTAGTTCTACATCAGCTTTTACTTTTCTTAACAGATGGTCGGAAAATTTTCCTGTCCCACCCCACCCACGACATTTAGGGTAGAAATTATAAATGTGAGTTTGGCTGCAACAAACACACCCCAAACCAGGACATTCCCACCTCCATGCTTTGCAGTCGATATGTAGCTCTTTTCCCAGTACACTATCTTTGGTTTATTCCAAATGTTCTTTTTTCTGGTGCGCAATTAGTTAAATTTCAGACTCATCCGCCCGAGAAAAACAAAACAAAAACAGAACTCTAGAAATCCTGATCTCCATGTACATACTCTGTGTCAAACTTTAGTTTGGCGATTGGATATCAGTTATAAAGCAAGGGGTTCCGCCTTGTACACCTGCAATGGAAATTAAACTTGCCTAGTATTTTACTGATTTTATAGGCATGCACTTTCATGTCGTTGTCAGTAGTGAGAAGCTGCTGTAGGTCCCATGAAGACATTTTAAGGTATTGAGAAACATTTTCAGAGTGACGTTCATGGAGAACTTTTGATGGCCAAACCTGGGCATGCTGGCAGTTGCTATAAAGGTCCTTCATTTGTAGACTATTTCTCGCTCAGTGGAACCGTCCTCTTCGAGGTCTTTAGGAGACCTCCAACGCGTAAGCTAAGACAGCGCTTTGGATCTTAACATGGGTTTCACTCTCACTTCAACAGTAAGGAAGCACCTTAAACTAAAGATCTTGAATGTTAAACAAGGAAACCGTCAAAAATGTTCAGTAACTGGGTCCTCATCATGTGCACCTCATTTGTCTGATGTTAGGCAATTTAAGACGGCATCAGAATTTTACCAGGTAATTTACTAAGGCTTTGTTTGGAAATTTTGCTTGACTTGGTTCAGTATTGTTGATATGAAATATCAATATGTGCAAAGATGTTAGAAAAACACACAGGGATTCAAAGCGTTCTACTGTTCCACATGACTATGTACAGTATAAGTCCTTCCAGTAGAAGAATATTTACTGCTAATAAAATACTTCTAAAATAACCCTTAGCTCCAGACAAACAACACGGTAATTGACCTGGAAATAATCACACTTAATTCAGATAAAATATGTTTCATTTTAGTCATTTAAAAAAAGCATCGTCTTTATCACCGCCGTCAAAGTTAGGAAATGGATGAAATTCTTAATAAAAACATTGTCAAAAATGACTAAGACAGTAAGAATGATATGGCACAAACCTAAAGACACGACATATCACGTGGCAAAGCCAAACAATTCAAATCAAACAAAACAATTTAATTTCTGCAGGCCTTGAGATTAAGCATAATGTATGCTCGTAAAGTGCTACAATGTATTATAAAGACTAAACAGTTATATTAACTATGATGCCAAGATACCTTTTGGAAACTCTGTTCAAAGATGAATGCAATCGTACTAATTACAGTCTTTTTCAGAAGAAAAATAAGCCACATAATGATATGATTTTATCGCAATAAATATTCTATCAACATTGCGTCAGATATCTTTTCTTGATCGCTTGATGTTGAAGCAAAAAAAAATAAATCCACAATTGTACAAACTCCAGGCCACTCCAAGAAATTAGTTCCCACCCAGAGCATTAAGAGGGTCATCAAATATGTTGCTGGTCTCCGGTGCAGTACTGGTCTCCTTGGCTGGTGGAGTTTTCTTTGATTTATCTGGAGCCTTCTGCACTGGCTTTGCTGTGCTTGTTGTAAATATGTCATCTTTAAAAAAGGGCAGAGAGGTATAAAAATGTTAAAACATGGCACACAAAGACACATTGCAACACAACTGATCTTGAGAAGGTATACCATCTCTACAAAAGTATGAAGTGACTTTAAAAATCTTTTTTTCATGCATCTTTTTCATGTTCCAGCCTCAAACGGCGTTGTATTTTACTCACATTTAATGTGATGACAAAACCCACATAGTGCACAATTGTGAAGGGGAAGGTACATTTTACGTGGCTTTCAAAGTCTTTCCACTTTAGGGTGACAGATTGGATTAGGTCATGAAACAATTGTCCAAGCTTTGGACATCTCCTGGAGTACTGTCCAGTTTAGACTACTGAAGTTCTTCCCTGCTGCGCCCCTTAGTCTTCATGATGCTGTTTGTTCACAGAGCTACTAGATTTATACTGAGCTTAAATTACACATAGGCAGAACCCTGAATTTCATTGATGGATGTCACAGTAAAAGGGAGCTGAATAAAAATGCATTCCACACATTTCCAATTCAACATTTTCCACTCGCTTCACCATTACGCGCTACTATGACGTTGGTTTGTTGCACGTACATCTCCGTAAACCACATAGTTTACAGTTGTTGCATAAAAACGAGGAAAACTTTAGCAAAAGCACCGTGGGCGTGTTAGACGCATCACCGCTCGCTTACCCATGTCGTCATCAAATATCGACTTGGTCTCTCCCTTTAACTTGGACTTCTGTCTTGGTTTAAAAGTGTCTGTCAGGTCAGCAAAAATGTCCACACTGTCAAACAAGGCAGCATCGACGCTTTTCTCCTTCAGCTTCTTGTCAACTTTAGGCACGGTGGCGACTTCGTCCTGTAAGAAAGTCAGACAGCAAGAGGAGGGAATCACACCGAGCCCGACGGGCACAAATGACCCTTGACGGAATTACCGCAGACAAAAAAGGTTAAAACTACCTGGAAAATGGCCTGTTTTGAAAAACTACTGCCATTCTTGATGTCCTTATTAGTTTTGGATGCGGCGGTGGCACTGCTGTTGAGCCCAAATAGGTCCTCGTCATCGTCTTCCATAAAGGGCAAGGCCTTAGCTTTCTTCGTCGCCGATTGCGACTTAACATCTCGGAACAAGTCATCGGTGTGGTCATCAAAAATGGATGGGAGGGTGCTGGGATCTTTGTCCTTCAGTCCTGCCCCGCTACTGGCCTGTTGATCACTGGGCTTGGTGGTACCTCTTGGGGAGGGCTTGTTAGCGACTGTTTTAGGCCCGAAGAGGCTGTCCGAGCCAAAGATGTCATCTTCCTCTAATGGTGGTTGGGTCTTCGCACTGCTGCCGTCCTTACTGGAGTCTCTCGTGCCTGCATTTGTCGATACTGGCAATGACAGCTCAGAGGGTCTGGAGGAGCTATGAGAGGAAGAAGAAGGCTGTGGAGGCAAGAGCATTGGTGAGCTTGAAACTTCAGATGAGTCAGGTGGAGTGGCGGTAATGGGGGAGAGGCTGGGCTTTTTCGATGGGGGTAGCACCAAACTGGAAACGCTGAGATTTTGCCCAAAAACATCCCCTTGGCTCTGATCCGTGTCCCCCATCGACTTTTTGGCCGCCTGCTGCCTCGCCGCTCTGGACTGGGGTCTGCGAAGAGCTGAGCCTTTGGCACGGTCCTGCACGGGGAGAGTTTTCTAACTAGTATCGCTGCAGACGTAGACAGAGATAAAACACAACAGGACAGAAAGCGCTAAACGTCCTCCCTACCTTGTGTGCACTCTGCAGAGTTGAGACCTGGACCGGCGTATCAAAGCTGACCCCGCCTCGACTCTCCTCATGTCCTCCTATGGGTGTTGAAGCAGGGCTGGGGCTCAGGCTGGAGCTGGATACCCCGGAGGAAGAGCTGAGAGTCCCTGACATGCTGGAAACAGCACCAGGGAGCAAAGCAGCAGGATTGATCATCAGACTGGCCTGCATATTAGAAAGAACAATTTAAAAAAAAAAATCACTTGAAGTGAAAGCTGTATAAAAAAAACAACAATGTGAGTAAACCTGAGTATATCCAAGAGCATTCCGCATTTGCACAGAGCCATCAACTAAAATTACAGATGTGTCTCACTTCTCTAACTAGTGAGTTCCTCTGTGTGGTTCAGAGATGTAAGAAACAAGAACCGAGGAGGAAACTGGTGCAAGAGCAAAGCAACGACTGCTGAAAAAGCAAAGAGCAGCAGGAACATCTTCATTATTGAAATGAAATACCATTTTTCTGCTAGGATAGCCAGCCAGGCTGTTAAGTTTGGGCCAAAGTTTGAGAATGGAGAGTGAAAAAAGCAGGTGGAAAAAGATATGTCACAGTAGCAATGACAAAGCTCTTTATAAAAAAAGGAAAAGAGGAGCAAATAGTCAGTATTAAAGGATTTTGATTCAGTAAAAAAAAGAAAAGAAAATTACTTGAAGTTTCCCAATCCTTGATGAGGAATCTTTAGGTTTTACAGGGCTTGTTGCTGGTTTCTGTATAGTCAGATTACAGCAGGAACAGAATTTTATCCAACATTACAAAAATATTTGCGTCTTCTTACACAAATGACTGAACTATTGTCAAAACTTAAAAAAAACTGAGAACATTCGCAACAGGAAAAAGCTAAATAATGCTCTTAAATCATTAAATTATAGCCACATAATTTTGGAAGTATGACACAGAAACAAAACATTAAATACTGATTTAAAGCGAACTCACCTGAATCTCTGAAACAGGATCTGGGCTTGCAAGTGGTGCTTTTTCAAGAGGTTTGCTTGGTTTCTTTGCTACTTTCTATATAAAAAAAATGAAATAAAGGTTTAGCGTCTTTTTCCTTTTTTAAAACAATAACGGTAATAAAAATTATGGATTCCAGGTTTTTTCTAAACGCATAAAAAAATGTATCGTTACCGGAGGTGGAGCTGCTGCCTTGACAGAGCCGAAAATGTCATCTTCGTCATCATCTGAAAACAGATTTGGTGCTACTGTCTTCACCGAACTGACCTTAGAGCTCTGAAAACGTAGCAAATATATATTTATTTTAAACATCAGCAACCACTTACAGAAATAAGGTGTCATTTGTAGGGAGGGTAAATAAAAACACAGAGTGTTGCTCACAAACATGCTCATGACTTCACAAGCTTTTTTTAGAGAACTCTGTGGAGAACTGCCGTCATTAAATGGCATGAACTAAAAATGTAACCTGCACGACATTTAGGACAAACTTTATTTACTTTGTGCAGGAAAGAACCAGGGCATTTTCAATTTCAACTGTAAGGGATAAGCTTTGGAGTGGCTGTATTTGACCACGGGGGTAGTTTAAATCTATTAATTAGGAGCAGTTCTGAATAATTTATACCTCTCCCTTTGCTTTAAATGTGGCACTTTAAACAGACTGCTAATGCTCTAACCACAGAGCAACAAAGCCCCTAAAGAGCTCTGTTGGAACCAGTTACCTTCAAAGTCCCATAATTGGTTAAATAAAGTCCACCAGTGTGCATTCTTGTCACATGACCCAACAGCATAAACACATCTTTTCTAAAGAGCCCAGAGGCTGCAGCACAACCAAGCAAGAAGAATGAGACCATGAAGACCAAGGAGCTCTCCAAACAAGTCGGGGACAAAGTCGTTAAGAAATACAAGTCAAATCTTTGATGTTCACCATCAGATCCATCATCTTAAAATGGAAAGCACATGGTACCACAACAAAGCTGCCAAGAGAGGGCAGCCTACCAAAAACCCATAGACCAGACAAGGAAGGTATTCATCAGAGAGGCACAGAGACCAAAGTAACCCTGAAGGAGCTGCAGAGCTCCACGGCAGAGATCGCAGGACCTGTCCCTGGGATCACAATAAGCTGTACGCTCCGTGGAGCTGGTCTCGAGTCAGCAAGGGAAACGTTATGTCTAGCATTCACTTAGTCCTTTTTGAGGCTGAAAAGACATTTGTACCGGGTGGGATCAGCAGACATAAACGTTGTTGTGCCAACTGCTGGCAGTACCGCTGGGCTATCAGACAGCAAGATGGCAACAATTGACCCAGCTGCTCTAAGAGCCAGTAAACTGTCCTGCAATGAAATGGTGCAAACTCTCAATACATTTTAATTCCAGGTTAAAATTGGAACAAAACATGAAAAATTTAAATGGGATTAAATGCTTTTGCCAGACACTGTAGATACATTTTACTTTAATGGTGCATAGCCAAGTTATTTGAATTTTCTTATTTATACGTCAGTAGCTCAATCTGGTTGCATAGAAAGTTTTTATGAAAGATTATCACGCCCTGCTGCCGTATTACTTGTTATTTTGGTGTTTTATGCTTTGTTTCTGCTTAATTTGTTAGTAAATTAAGCCTTACGTGTTTATTTACGACATTAACTGAAGTACGTACTGCGGATGTGCAGCAGGAGTTAAAACAAGGAAGCGGCTAATGGCTACTAGCATCCCCCAGCGAAACGTTGAAGTAATGTCCAAGATCCAGTGAAAAAAAGTGCAAAAAAATATATGATTTAAAGAGGGAAAAGACTGAAATGTTGCTGGGAATACAGTATGAACGTTGGTGATCACTGAAGTAGACGCTAAACCTGCCGATTGCTCATACGTGACCGCAGAATTGATTGACGTGATTAAATGTTCTATGAGGGTAAAGTTGCTGTAGATTGGTGTATTTAATTAATAATGGTTGGTCTTCGATCACGCTGAGCTGCCTCTTTATAGCAAGAGATTGCAGAGGGCCAGGCTCAGTGCAGCATTATTTACAATTGATTTATTAATTAAGCAAACCAGCGTTATGATAGTTCTGTGACACTGTTGCTCGATGTCGCCACGTCTGTTTATATTTGTTAATCGCGGTCGAGACCAAATTATTTTTGGGCTAAAAAAAAGGACTATCAAGACGGAGGCTCGGTGTGTATAATCTTATTTTGTCATGATCAAATGGTTTTTGGTCTTTTATTATAAGCATAGTACGTGGCTATATACCTTTAATGTGTGAGCCGAAGCTAAAACTACTAAATTATGAAGTTGCACAATGACGCAACACACGCGCTGACCTCAGTTTTTGTGGCGGCTGCAAAGAGATCAACGTCGGGGTCGTTGTCCTTCTGCTGCGTCTGACTGAACAGCAGCTCTTCGTCCTGGAACACCCCAGTGCTCTTTTTCTGCTGCTGTTCCTCTGTGGGCTGTGGGAAAATGTTACAATTCAAATGCAGAAGCAACACACAAAAAAAAATGCTAAGGAATCAGTTTTCACCGCATTCTCTAGTCCAGCACATAGCAGACAAACCTTTGCCGTCTTTCCTGCCGTGGTGGGCTTACTGGCCGTGAATATTGGATTGTTCCAGTCGGATTCGTCTTCTTCATCCTCATCAAATAGGCTGACAGTTTTTGTTTTGCCCTTCTCTTCCTTCTTTTTCTCAGCGTTAAACATTGGCGGTGGGCTGCCTTTAGAGAGGAAGATGTCATCCTGGTCGTCGTCGTCGTCCAGAGGGCCCTTGGTCTGCTGCTTGCTGCTGAGAACGTCGATGCCACCGAACAGACTCACTGCTCCGGCGGGGTTCTTCCTGATCTCGGCGCTCTCCTGTGATGGCAAAGTCGGCAGCGGATCGGGTTTCTTCTCAGCTGGTTTCGGCTGCACTTGTGGTTTGTCCTTTGCAGGGCTCTCAAAAACCAGAACCTCCTCTGACTTTAAGGGGGACTGCGGAGAGGCAACTGGCGTCTGGAAAAAAAAAAAAAAAAAAAAAAAAAAAAAAAAAAAAAAAAAACGACAGATAAAACATTAACATGCGGAGGGTGCAGAAACGCATCTGAGCTTTCAAAGACAAGAACTGCTTCCCTCAAAAAGTTCCTAGAAGAGTTTTAAGTTTTTAAAATCATCACTTATGACACGTCAATGTGACCCTCTAAACCACAGGTGTCAAACTCAAGGCCCGCGGGCCAAATCTGGCCCTTCAAGGTAACTTATCCGGCCCTCGAGAGCCAAAAAAAAAAGGCATATATCCTTTTATAGTGTATAAAGTGTGCCTCCTGTAACGGTAACTCACCCCAATATCAACTTTTTTTGCAGATAAACTGTATAAACTGGGCTTAAGAGTGCTATTTTTATGTTACTGTGCATTTTTATACTACTGTGTGAACTGGAATGAAATTATGAAATAAAAAGTATCGTCTATACACATGCAAGCGGCCCTTTTAATGACTTCATGATGCCAAAGTGGCCCCATATAGAAATTAGTTTGACACCCCTGCTCTAAACGAATCTGTTCTGTTCAAAATAAGTTGTGTCTAATTGTCTTTATAAGCGTCAAAGTGCTCTTAAATCAATGCTATTCTTTTGGTAATTTAGGAATTTCAAGGTTAATAATTTTGAATAATCCCCACACATGACAAAGTTTTACCAACAGGTAGAGGTTATGTTTTTCTGGTTTCTCTTCCAGACAGAGGAGCAATTTTCAGCCCACATGAAGGAAACACAAACGGCTAATTTAGGAGGCCATGAAACCCAAGCAAGGTCAAAACAATCAAGCAAAGAAATAATAAACCAAACAAGGCAAAGCATACAAAGAAAAAAAAAGAAATGTGCAGTTGACAGAGGTTTTGGTTTAAGGTACTGGTCTGCAGCCTACAGATCCTTAAATCTTCCTTTTAAATATGCCAAGCATATTTAAAAGGAAGATTTAAGGAGCCGGTGCAGGTTCCAACAATTTTTCAGTTTCTTCATGGATTAATTGAACTTTCACGACAGAATGACTCTAAAAGTACCATCAATACTTTTTAGATCTTCCTTTTTGTCATTAGTATGGGAACAGTGTGCATTTCATTTCACATCATTTTCAAATATAAACATCTTACACAAGAAAATGTATCCACACTCTGTTTTTCAACCTCAAAAGAGAAATGAAACAGTGGTTCTTGAATTCTCAGTTCAATTTAAAAATACTTTATTTACCCCAGAGGGAAATTAAATGTTGATGTAACTCATTTGGTCAAGGAGTTATAATAGATGGTGATGGGCAGGAAAGATCTCCTGTAGCAGTCTGTTTAACAACCAATCTGAAGAAGCCTTTGACTGAAGAGACAATTGTTCAGGATTGTGCCATAATAGAACAATAGACACTCTGATCACTGCCTCTTATATTTATACCCATAACAAAAAGGAAGTCAGCCAGCTTGTAAATTAAATTCTAGGATACTAAATGAACATACAATTAAGATGGAAAAGACAAACTACAGTGCTCAAATTATAGACCAATCAGTACATTAAATTTAAATGATAAACTAATTAATTATAAGTAAGAGACTTGAGAGGATTTTGCCAAAATTATTAACTTTAGACCAAATTGGATTGGTCACATCCCATCACACCAATGATGTTAGGAGATCTTTGCAGAATAAAAGCCACATAAATTTAAACTGTGTTAGAGGAGTCTGGATGGTAGAAAAGGATTTAAATCTATGAAATGGGGAAAAAGGTTAAGTTTGAGTTTAATGATTTAATTATTATAACACTGAAGGCTTTATACAACAGGCTAACAGCCAAATCTAAGGTCAATGTTGAACTTAGAGATAGTTTTGGGCTTTAGTGAAGTAATGACGTTTGGTCCAAAGGAAGATTGATTAAGAGTTAGCACACAGCTTCAGTTACGACAGCTAGAATCCACAGATCAGAGCCGAAATCTCGGCGTTGTGATGGACTCCGACCTGAACCTCCAAAAGCATCTAAAGACAATTACAAGGTCGGCCTTCTATCTATGTTTTTATTTTCCTATGTTTTTATCATGTAAAGCAATTTATGCTGTCCTTGTACTGAAATGTGCTATGCAAATAAAACCAGAGTTCTTGGTAGCCACCGTTTATTTTAGTCTGTTCCTACTAAGGATTCATGACTCAGAGATCCTACCACAGCAAAAGTGATTCAATAAAAAATGATCTAATAAAGTCTCACAACACATTTAAATTTGTTTAAGGAGGGGAAAGTTTTGAGCTTCTAAGACCTTAAGGACAGAGTCAAGACTTGTTTAGATATTTACAAATCAGATATCTTAATAATACTGATAATAATACTAATCATAATAATAATAATAATAATAAAAAAATTAAAGTACAACCATTATTCAATGCTAATCAAGCAACTATTGCCATCTTTAAAAGCATATATAAGGATGCACCATGTCAAAAAATGTCTCTACATCGCATTGATCGAACTGTAATGGAGGATTTAAAGGGCCATAATTTACTGCATATAGGAGCAAGATGGGGAACGGAGAGCAATCTAAAGTTACAAATTTAGAAATGGGACAGAATTTGTACAAAGCAGCGGTTTGCAACAAGTGCCCCCACCTGGAGGGAATCCATCTGGAAGAAAATGACCTGCTATTTCTGTGCACTGGCACAAAAACACTAAATATTCACACTAGACCAAATGCTGGAAGCTGTGTGGACATACATTAGCAGACCACTGTAGAATCTTTTTGGGATTGTTTTTATGTGGCTCCATTTTGGAGAGAAATACGCAAGGTCCTGCAAGCAGTCTTCAAAAGGAAAATACAACTTCGCTTTGTTGTACTTCACTTGAGGAATTTAGAGGTAGTTGATCTACAAAAAACAGATTAATATCTGCTTAGAGTGCTTTTGGTGGCTTCAAAAAAGGCCGTAACTCAGAAGTGGCTTAAGAAGGAGACTCCTAATGTAAACAACTGACTTGACTTGATATATAGTATTTTTGTTACGGAAGGAATAACTTTTCAAACTAAAGTCAGTCGGATATCTTTCAATATCACAGTCGGATATCTTGGACTGCAAGGTCAAAACGGCTGAATTGTGTTAAAAAAGTAAGGCCTGATTTTGTCTAATCGTATTGTAGTCTTTTTTTTCCTAAACTTGTTGACGCCACTGTTATTTTTGATTTTTTTTTTTTATAAAACAGAAAATTAATATAAAATACATGAAAAAAACGAAAAATATTTAATGTCTGTTTATATAAGTATAGAAATATTAAAATAATACAGAGAATATGAAAATAAAATGTATCAAAAAAGTACAATAGAAATGAGAAAACTATACAAAAAACCCAAACAAAAGCCCAAACTAAAAGTGCAAAACAACCTTAAATTATCAAAGGATTGTATGAATTAAAAAAGTCAGCACTTATCCAAAAAGAAAAGTGAGTTTGTTTTTAAAACCAAAGTCTGCTTCTGATTGGTTAATCAGCTTTCGTGACCACTCCTTTCCTGAAAGCTACCATGTCTGACTTCTGAAGTTCACACAGAGACTGCTCGAGGCAGAAAATCAATTTGGTTTGAAAACATTGAATTTCTCCCTAATTTTTTTTAAACCTTTGTCTAACCTTTCTTTTTCAGTTAACGTCAGGTTTCGAAACTATGATTTCTAGGCTGTAAAACCTCTTTATTTGTGTTCTTGAGAGACCAGGAACATTTTTATGAAAGTTCAACTTGGGGGTTAATATTAAAAAAAAAAAGGAAATAAAATAAAATAAAATGAAAAAAATAAAAATAAATCAGCCTTCATACTTTGATACTGATCATTTACATACAAAAATACACTAAAGTAAATAATTGTTTTGAATGTCTGTAAGTTGAATGGAACTGCCTTTAATCACATAACAAATACATAAAAGGGATGTTTGCTCACTCACTTTAGATGGAGCTGCATTGTTTGTGGGAAATGCAGGTTTATCGTCAAACAGAGACTCTTTTCCTTCATCATCTCCGTCATCTTCAAACAGCAAAGCAACCCTCTGGGTCTTCTTCTGGCTTCATGCAGAGCAACAGAACAGGAGGATGTGTACAGACTCAAAATACCAGAAGTGACTTCAAAACAAACGCAACTTTAACCGGAAAAGTGCTGCTTTGTTTTCAGTTTATAAATGAATTGATTTTTTTTACAACTGTATCTACCTTGACGTCTTTGTCTGGGCAAACAGGTCGTCGTCGTCATCACCATCACCCTTGTCGTTAAACAGACTGCTATTCTGAGTTATTTTAGTATTTGGGAGATTGGATGGGGCACTGGCGCTGGTTTTTATTCCTCCTGTTTGAGTGTCTGCCTTTGAGGAGCTACTTTTTGAATATATCCACTGATCCTGTCATTTCACAAAATAATAGTGCGATTCAAATTTAGAAAAATGCTGGCTGTGAGTAAAACAGTGTGACGTTGCGTAGTCTCGTACCTCGTCATCACTGAAGAGGGAGCTGGGACTGGCTTTGGTGGGCTGTGGTACAGAGACTTTAGCTTGAGAAGGTTTGCCTTTAGATTTGGCTGCAGATGCAAACAGATCCTGCAAGGTAGAAGACAACAATGGAGTGATTTCACCCAAACCAAGGCATACTTTATTTTTTCTTCTAGTGAAATTGTTGTCACCTCTTCTTCCTCATCATCAAACAATGACAGGGCGGACTTGTTGGTTTTGCCCATGTGTGTAGGTTCTGGCTTAGATTGGCTCTTAGTGATACCTGGAAATAGCTGAGGCAAAAGAAAGCATATTGGATGTAATTGAAATGCGATATAAGATCCTTTTTTTTAAAACCCTCTTGTTTCTGCCGAGAACGGTACCTGAGGCTCTTCATCATCAGAGAACAGGCTCGTGCTGAGAGGTTTTTCAGTCGGCTTGGCTAGAGCTTTTCCAACATCAGCAGCAGGAGCAACCTGAAGTTCATGAATATAAAATAAGTAGAAAAATTCTAACTTTTTATCGCAGAAACAGGGTTTTGAGCTTATGAACAAACACAAGAAGACAGCAAAAGGAATTAAATCAAACTTTTGAAGAGCGCAGATTACAGTTTCATTCTCAAGAACATGTAAAAACCACAGATGAAAATGGAAAAAGTAAAAATAAAGATAAAGCAAAGGTTTGACACCAGCATGTTTCCACAGACATTTAAAATATTAAGATTGTCTCCTTTTGATATGGCATCCGAGTTGCAGAATCATGAGGTGCATAACCTTTTTCAGCACAAAGATAATTCAAAAAGCTTTTAGATTACTCCTAATATCAACCCGGTTTCTGTGGCCTCAAAAACTTCAAGGACTAAGACGGCTTTTAACTCTTTGAAATGTTTCATTAAAAAACATTTAACTTCATTAAAAAAGTTTTATTGACGGTAAAACTGACGTCACTGTGTTTGAACTCATTTGCCCCCGAAAAATGCTCCTGTAATTAAATTGGGTCCTGTACAATAATTTAGTAAACCTATAGTTATTAATCTTGGTGTTAAAATAAAACTCAGTAAACAGATTAATTCTGTCCTAATCCCCACTTTTATCAGCTAAGACAGGGGTGTCCAAGGTTTTTGTTACATGAGCCAAAACTATTTAGTCAAAAAAAAAAAAAAAAAAATTACAAGGTCAGAAATAGAATTAAATAAATAAATTCACCTGCTCTACACGATATAAGCATACAATATTGCAAAACAAACAGTCTGATTTTCTGTAGGAAAGGAATGTGTAATTAAAGCCGCTCTACAGATGAAGCAGACATGAACTCTAAATTCTAATTGTTACGTGTCGATTTGTTCTAATTGTTCCACAATTAAATTTTATTACTTATGTAAATAACCTTTATTCTTTTGCCCACTTCTAGCCGTTTGTTTACATTTATCCAGTGTCTGTTGAGGCACCAGTTGTTTTAGCAGAAAGACCGTTCTTGAGAAGGCCTGAACACCGAGGGGACGGAGGACAATGGAGCCCTTTTTCGTTGCAATTCTCACTTTTGTTGTAAACGAAAAAACAAACTAAATGTATTGCTGTTTGGGTTAAGCTGGCGAACAACGGTCCATTCTGACCTCTTCGGATTTCTCAGAGTCCTCGCTGGTAGACTGCTGCCGCTTTTTCAAGCCCTCGCTGAGCAGGCTTTTCGTTGCGGGGCCGAACATGGAGATGGCCCCCGCTGGCATCTGAACATGAGAATGACCGTCACGATGGCAACACACAGACAAACACCACGCTGCAAACGTCTCAGAAAGAAAGATTTACCTTTTTCTCCGGAGGCTTGTCTTTCTCCTCCTCGACCTCCCGCTTGCTTTGAGCTGGAGTCGCCGCGTTGTGCTTGCCACCGAATATGTCACCATCCTCATCGTCTTCATCGTCAAAAAGGTCGATTGGAGTTTTAGGTTTCGGCTTCTCCTGTACGGCTGCAAATAAAATAAATAATAAAAGCGGGGATCACAACACCACCAAAACTACAGCGCCCAATCGCCCCAAGCCATTCGCTTAGAGGAGTCTGACTCTAATCAGAGTTTTACCGCTAAAGAAATCGTCGTCATCATCAAACAGCCCCCCGGCTCCAGCGCCAGCGAGTCCTGTGGGCGTGTGTTTGGGAGCTGCTTTGGTCCCGTTCAATTTTCTCTCCTCTGAGTCGGAGCTTTGTCCAGAACCAAACAGGCTGTTACCTGATGGAGAAAGTTTGTCAGTACAATGAAGCGTATAAAATAATAATAATCAGGATACATGTTGCTTTGGAGATCACTCCTACTACCTGGAAATATTGATACCGCACCCGCTGGAATCTTTTTATCAGCTTTGAGTGATTCTGGAGGGCAAAAGAAGGGTTGATCTCAGTCGTGTGTGCTCACTCTCCAAACCGATCCTTTTCTATTTATATATATATATATTTTACCTGCAGTCTGAGTTGGGCTTTTCACGTTTTTATTCGCTACCCTTTTCTCCTCCAAGGCAGGTTTTGGTGCGTCAGAGAAAAGATCCCCCTGTATTGTGCATCATAACGCGACACATTCAAATCTGATTCACACTGCTTCTGCGAAGCAGACATGAAACGGCAATATAAAATCACATTACCTCGTCGTCGTCGTCAAAGAGGCCCTTTCCTCCGCTGAAGAGGCCACTCTTTCCTCCAAATGGGGAGAAGTCGTCGTCGTCATCGTCATCATAATGATCCTCCATCTTGGGAGGCTTAAACATATCGTCGCTGTCCTCCTCAGCAGCTGGTGAAATGAACAGGAACAGTTTGGAGTTCGATGGGTGTGTGGTGAAAACAACTAATGAAGCGTCTAAACTTAAGGTTGAAGAGGAATGATGATGACTGAGTGTCCTACCCTCTGGCTTTGTAGGTTTTGGTTCTTTTCTGCTTTTAGTCTTCTTCTTAGATGCCAACGCTTGAGGACAATGAAATGGCAGAAACAAAAAGATCCATAAACATGCACATGTAAAGATGGCAGACTTATGGGAATGGCTCTCAATGTTCACAAATGAGCGCTTTAATGCCTGGATTTAACTAAAAACTAAAACACAACCAGCCTAGAAAAAAAAAATGTAGGTTTTAAAGTGACAGCATCACAGTAACATCAGGCATGAAATTCAGTTGGTAACACATATAAAGTGCCTGTAAATTTAAAGCGATATTATCTTAACACCATTCGTGCCAAATATTAGTATGCCAGTAGCACTTAATAGTCGCACATTAGAAGTGCTGGCAAGGTCCACTCTCTCTGACAGCTCTCAGTCCCATGTCAGTTCATCTGGATGCAGAGCACCAAATACAACTCAACTGTTTAGCTCAATATTGTGCAGAAATTCATAGGCTGAATTATTTTACACATTTTTTCCAGGCATGTACAGCGGAGTTCCTTAAGCCGGTCCCAGGCAGACCCGTCTCCACTTCAGCACCCCTGAAGCAGCACTGCACGCCCCTCATCTCCAGCAGAAAGGTTTCTGGGTCCAAAAACCCAACACTGATGCTCCGCGTAAACCCTAGCGCTATTGTGGCTTTGAAATACGACTACATTTTAGCGTTGCTCAATAAATGCAAACCTTAGAAGACATTATTTACTTCTTAACACCCAGCCATCTGCAATAAAAAAAATACAGTTTCATCCAGAAAACCCTTGCTCCTGTGTGCTGCTGCACATGAGACCCCTGCAGAGAACGATTTCCTTACATTTACGTTTGCTGGACGTGATCTTGTGGTGTTTAATGGTGAGACAATAATAAGCATTTAATCACACGTGCAAGTGCAATTACTGCAATTTACTGTGATTCTTAAAGCTGTATGCAAACGTAATTTCGTTCTGTACGCACTGTACGTTCTGTGCATACAAAATGACAAATAAAGTTGTCTAAGTCCAGATTCATCCAGTGAAACTGGTGTAAGTAAAACCGCCATCCTCCTGAGAAATCCTGAGCTCATCCACGGCTGACAAAAAAAAAAAAAAAAACAACTTTTCCATCATTAAAAAAGTTGTAATATCCAGTAAGAGCCACACTCTCACTGCAACGACAGCTTTCTGTAGCTTAGAAAACATTTATGCAATCAGCTGTAATTTCCAGCGTAAAGTGGAGGAAGAAACTTAGAAATCTTGTGCAGCTAAACAACGTCTTCCATGAGTGCTGACCAATAATCATCCAACAGAGCGCGGTGTCCTCGGCTGCATAACCCTGGCAAACCTCCATACCCAAAATGAAATTGTGGAAGGAATGGCATCCGTAATGAAGGTAGCACAAAGGTTTGTGTGAAACGTGTTTGATACATGAAGGCCAATGAGATGCAGGAATAGAAATCTCCGGTGGGATGATGTTCTTAATAGTAGCTGGTTATGACCGGGACTTACAGGCACGATCTCCCTCAGGCCGGGCAAGTGGCTCCCCTTTGATTCGGGCGGCTAACTCATCAGTGAATGACGAAGGACCTGCGTTCTGTGAAGTGTAAAATATCAGCCGTTATTCTTTTGAGGAACAGTCTGAATTATTTTAAACCTAAACTGTATTTTTCTTTACTCAGATAATTTAGACCTATACAACCATATTATTGTGTGCAAGTCAACCATACCTTTGCAACATCTTCATCTTCGTCAGATTTTTCAAATAAATCTGAATCCTCTTCCTCCTCTTCGTCGTCCTCTTCAAAACTAACCATTGACGACTTCTGCGTGACAGAAAGCGACATTTCAAACTTATTTGTTTTGAGTGTTATTTTTTTTTTCATATGCGAGCACAACAATTATATAAAGATACCTTTTGGATATTATTGCGAGCTTCATGCTCTTCCTGGGAAAGGTCATCGTCGGAATGCTGTTGAATAAAAGAAAACATTTCTTTTTTACCCCCCATACATCCACAAAAAACAAAAAACAAAAAAAAACTAAATTTTAAATAATAAGGGTAACGTTAACTCACAATTTCGTCTTGGTCGTCTTCACTGTCGACGACGCTGTCCCTGTCGCTGTCAACTGACATTTCTGAAAATGACATTCTGGTTATTAATGCCACACTGCACACAGTCTGGGGTTCAGACAGAGCCGACGGGAGACTCTCACCATCGCTCGACAGGTCACCAAGTCCTACGTCGTCTTGCTCCATGAAGGCTCTCGAGCCAATCAGATACGGAAGCGGCCTGTCCACATAGAGATCCTAAAGGGAAAAAAGTAACAGGCACACAAAGCTAACTACGCTGAACCTTTCGTCCAGGACTTACAGCCAAACATGTAATAACTGTGTTCTGCGTTTATTGTCTTCAGAAGAACAGCACACCTTGGGTTCCAGGATGGCCTCTAGTCTGTCCGGGATTTCCTCGTCCTCGGAGTCAGAGTTCCCTGCTTTGATGTCCAGATGCTCAAAGGCTGACTCCAGCACTCTCAGACCGTAGCTCACAGCTTCCTGCATCTTGGGGATCAACTCTGCCTCTTTCTGCTCTCGAGTCTTCTCCTAAAGTAAATTGGATGAATACATTTGCAAATACTAGCAAAAGTAGTTGGACCCCTTAAACATTTTCACCTCTTCTCGAGTTCAAACCTCAAGACTTCAGTACAATATTTGTGAATTTTATGTTACCAAACGGAAAGCAGCACATAACAATGAGGTGAAAGCAAACATGGTTTTATGTGTTTCTCCAATTAAAACATTTTAAATATGGCTTGCCTCTGTATTTAGCCCCGTTCCCGATGAGACCCCTAAATAAAATTAGTGCAACCAACTGCCTTCAAAAGTCCAGATTTAGGCAGGTTATTTACTGTATAAGTGCAGCTGTTCAATATCAGATTTTGTTGAGAACATTAGTGAACAAACTACATCATGAAGATCAAGGACAGGCCCAGTAAAAAAAAGTAAAGGAGACCTTTAAAGCAAGGGTTAGACCAGCACGTCACATATCTGCTCTTTATGAAATAAAAAGAAGAACTGTAGTTGTAATGGCGAATAAACCTGAAATTACGTATTAGTTTCCAGAACGTTTATAGCGGTGGTCTATCACATGCAATTCCGACAAAAATAATTTCACCTCTGTGGCCCACAAGGTTCGAGCGGCATGAACAGCCACTGTTTTTAAGGCTAATGAGCGATGTTGGCTGATTTGTTTAAAGTTACCTGCTCTGGCTGCTTCTCTGCAGCATCGGCTTTGGGGAGGGTCTCCTCCACTTCCTCGTCATAAACTCTCTGTAAAAGAACAGGGAGATGATGCTAGGTCCACCCCAAAACTCCTCTGGCTCCCAAGGAGCCCAAAACAGAATACTGTAAATGCATTAATGAGGTGCATTACATTTTCTATAAATTGCGTGTTAGAAAGCATTAGAAAGTCATTGAAGACAGAGTGCAGGCGGCTGTCCGTGGCCTTGGTGTCCCGGATGAGGCTGTCCAACTGCTTTTCGATCTCATGTGTCTTCGACAACATTCTCTGAGAGAAGTCTTGCAGGCAGAGGAAGAGCTGCGAAATAAAAAATAAGAAGCAGTTATAAAAACAGGATCTGCCACAGAATTACTGAAAGCCCGTTGCACAATTTTCCCTAGAAGTGTTTCTGTAATACTTTAAGATTACGATATCTGGCTTACCCCTGAGTCAGCCGCTAAGGACCAGTTGGCACTGTGCTGTCGTATCTCCTCCAGACTCCACGGTCTCTCCCAAACCTGTGCATCTTTGCTAAAAGCCTCACTCCTGCTTGGGCCATTCGCCATTCCATCTGGCAAAGCACTCATCTGGAAACAGAAAGCTTGCTGTAATAATGGACATCAATGATTCACGCACCAATCAAAATATAAAGTGGACCCCAAAAGTAACAGAAACTTAGCTTTAGTACATAATAAAGTCTTCTAAGTGAATAAAGAAGACTTTTGGGAGGAAAAAAAACTGCAAAAAAATAAATAAAATAATGCACTTTAGATTGTATGCAACCATTGCCGGGAATCAAAGGCCTTAGAGGAGTGAGACTGGCTTCCTGTAATTACCTTGCCTTATTTACCATTTGTGTACGACATTAAGAAAGAAAAAAAAATCCAAGAATTTAGCATAATCTAAAAGATCAATGGGAGGCTTGGCGATTCAGATTTTAGAACTCCGATATAAGAAAACATTAAGCTGATCCAGAGCTTAAAAGTTCTTAGAAACTTCTTGAGCAATTGGAGAAGAATCAGAACTGTAGTTTCAGTTACACATCATGCATTCACGTTACCGTGCCTTTAATATTTTGTTACCTCACAATCACAAAGGTTCAACACATTTTACACAAAGTGTAAAAACAAAGTGATGCATAATTGTAAAATGCAAGTAAAACTGCACATGGTTTTCACAATTTCCCACAACTAACACTAAAGGAATATGGCATGCCTTTTTTTATCTAGCCCACATTCTGAGGGCCTTAATTGTGATACACCTCACAAGTTTCAGTACAACAAGCTACATATAGACTTAGTCAACCAGTGTGCAATTAAGTCTCAATGTATAAACAGTACAGTTGTTCTGTGAAGGCATCGTGGGGCCAAATAGAGAACTTTAGTGAACAAACAGCATCGTGAAGACCAAGGAGCATAAAGCAGATGCATCAGAAACAAAGTGGTGGAGAAGTTTAAAGCAGGATTATATTCCAACATAAATATCCTAAACTCTAAACATCTCATAGAGTGCTGATAGATCAATCATCCAAAAATGAAGAGCGCATGACACAACTGCAAACCTACAATAACTAGTAACCTAAACTGATAGATCTTGCAAAGAAAGAATCACTCAGAACAGAAAATAGCAGAGGCCCATGGTTTCTCTGGAGGAGCAGCAGAGTTCCACAACCAAGGCGGGAGGATTCATCGACTATACTAACTTGCTGTAATGCTAGAGTGGCAAGCTTGTTGAATCGTGAAAGGAAAACTGCAAGAACACCCCTCAGCAGTTACCCACAAGCCATCTAGAGTGTCACGGCAGCTATGGGAAAGAAGGTGGTCAGATAAGACAAGGGCTACATTCAAAACACCTTGTGTGGTGGGAAAACCAACGCCTGTTATACACCATCCTCCCCATGAATCACGGTGGCGGCAGCATTATGCTACCCTGATGCTTTTCTTCAGCTGAGCCAGGGATGCTGCTCAGAGTTAATGGAAACACTGCTGTAGCTAAACGCTGCGTAATCCTGTAAAAAAAAGTGGAAAAGGTGGCTCTACAGAACATCGCCAAAGTTATGTATATGTGACAAAAACAGTGACCGTGTACCCTCCAGATAACAAAACAAAAAAATAAATAAAAATAAAGCAATCTGAAGCATAACATGAAAGGTAGGGACAGTGATATCAAAACCAGGAAGTTCATCATCGCTTGATAAATCCCACATCCAGTTCAGCTCTGGGGTCAAAGGTTTAAACCTTTTTCAAAGTAAACCGCATAAAAAAACTGAGATAATTATGTAAAAGCTTCATATCTGTAACATACTCCTACTAATTACCTCTGTTTGCTAGTAATACTTTAACCAGGAGAAGTTCTTAACTAGAACTTGACTGCATTAACTGTGTAAAACTACAGTGACCCAAAAGCACAACTGAGACCTGTTCTGATTTGCTGCTTCCAGTGCCATCCAAAACAAACGCTGTCTTATAAATTCCCCTTAATGTTGTCGACAGTTTCACTGGCGCTCTCTGCAGTGACGTCGCTAAGTTTGCGAAGGCTAATGTATGGCGTCTGCATGAAGTTTCCAGAACCTCTTCGCAATTTGCCCCTTTTAAATGAAAGCGGGAGGAACTGTTTGGCTAACACAGCTAGCACGTAGCAACGTCAACACAGGCTTCAGCCGTGCCGTGTAGCACGGAGGCACAGATCCCCCCGCTTATAAGCGCCCCCCACGCTTACCTTCAACACCTCCTGTCAAGCGCTGCCCACGACGGACAACTGCGGTCGGAAGGGAAGAAAAAAAATAAGATCGATTATGCAAAATTTGGCCTTTCCCTCATTGGTCTTCTGACAGGTCAGCCATGTTCTGTCTGCAGACAGTCACCTGACTGCCGTTGCATAGCAACCCAGTGGAGAGGGGCGGAGCGGAACAAACCAACAATGTTGGGGGGTGGGGGGCTCCGGAAGTAGCCGTGAAATATCTGGTTTAGTTTGAGACCCAATAAAACAGGGGAAAACAGGGGAAAGTCTTTCTTAATGCTCCTGTCTAATTAAAAATGTCTTGATAAACATTTACTGAACAGTAACTTGAGAAACCCACACAGTTTAAAATCAGATATTTTATGTAGGCAACCAACCACCCAAAAACACACTCAAAAGTAACCTGGAGAGGAATACTTTGTACAATTTCTAAATAACTAGAATAATATATAAAATATAATTCTAAAATATATGTTTAGTATCACTTGTGGAATTAATTTTCTTCTCAAATGCAACTCTGTAAACATTGCCCTTTAAACTATCTGCCTTTGGCAAACATACTTGTTATGGAATATTTAAATAAAAGTTTTCCCCATATGGTTACTTAATTTGGAACTGTAATGATTATTCAGTTTTAAACAATAATACATAACTATCCAGAGACAGTTTAAACTATTCCTGCAGCTTGAATAAAAATGGGATCTACTGTCTTATAGTAAAATTCTTCTATGTACAAATTTAGACTTTATTACACAAATACGTATCCTAAGCCAGATATCACTGGAGAAACAAACAATTCTTCAGGTGATCTGAATATATATATATATATATATATATATATATATATATATATATATATATATATATATATATATATATATATATATATATATATATATATATATATATATAGTGGCCCCACAGCAAGCCTAAACATGCTGAATATTACTTCCTAACACCACTATAATTCTGTTTGATGTTAAGCTGAACTGGGGAAAAAGGAATAAAAAACACATAGGGAAGTGCAGACCAGGTAGTTTTTAAGATTCAAATTCAGAAAGTAAATCTCAGATACACTGATGGCACACTGAGGATTTTCAAGTGTAATTATGGTTTGCAGGGAATGAAAAAACAAAAAAAAAATCATATATTCTTTAATTCCAAACGTCTCAAAAGTTCAGAATATTAAACGAGACAAATAAAGAAAAATAATATGTTGAAGTGAAAAGTATGCCCATGTATGGTAGATAGTATACACTGTGTACCATTGTTTTTATAAAGCCATGATGGCATGGAGGTGGTCAATCTGTAGCACTGTTTTCTTAATAGCAGTACTGTTGTGTTGGGTTTCTCTCATCTTCTTCCAGAAAATAATCTAATAATTTTTATTATCAAGTTTAGTCCAGGCAAGTTTGCTGGTTAGTCAAACACAGTGATACTGTGCACATTAAACCAGTCATTGGTACATTTAGCGGTGTGGGCACCTGTCAAGTCCTGCTGGAAAATGAAATGAAAATCTCTATACCGCTGGTCATTAGAGGGAAGCGGGAGGTGGACCAAAGTTTCCTCACAGACCGCTGTAATAACTTTGGATTTAATGAAACAGAACCAGGAGACGACAGCTGTAAATGGATTATCGCTGACATTTCACTCTGCAAAATAACCAAGTTGGATTCTGTGTATCTTCAAACTATCTCCACAATGTTGTTCCTTGATGCCCAAATTAAATGCAATACCAACTTCTATTTTAAAGTGGATTTTAAACCACTTAGCAACTGTCCAGGCCTTTTTATTATTAGCCAAGGTGAGATGTTTTTGACATTTCTGTGGTTCACGAGTGTCCCCCCTAAACCTTGGAATGGGTTTTCCCTCTCAATCCTGTCAAGGCTGGGGTTATCCCTGATTCTACTGTACAGGTACACCCCAGCCAATTTGAATATTGAGGAAAGAGTTCAATATATTTTGTAACTTAGTCATTTCAGAATATCAGAAAACCCCTATATTGCATAGCTTCATTACACACAGACTGAAATATCTCAATTACCGTTAGTAATTATGATTATGAAAAAAAAAGTTGAGATGGTCTGGTGACAGGTTCTTCTTTGTTGAAGCAATTTGTCTATTCTCCATGATACTTATTTAATTTCCCTTAGTGATTAAGTACTTTTGAATTGAATTCAGTCTGGGGAGTTTTAGGTAAACTCAGTCTTATAACCAGTACGGTAGCATATTTGACAAGTATTAAAAGCTATTTTTCCTCTATGTCACAGTACAGTGAACAGTCTTCAAAAGCACATGGGCTTTCCAATGACAAATTGCAGATGAAGCTTATGGTATTGCTTACATTCCTAACTTTTCATGAGAAAATATAAATTTAATCAAATTAAGATTTGGCTTAACATCACTTGCTTGAGACATCTGATAAAATGGAACATTGGTGCAAGGAAAATCTTTTCTTTTAAAACATACTTCAGCGTAAAAGTATAAATAACTGAGTATAAATACTCAGTTATATTAAGTTCATAACATACAAAGGCGTTATAGAAACTTGCAAATAGTTTATTTTAGGTATTTGAAAGAGGCCCCAAAATAGTATTTGGATAATAATAGTAGTAAAAAGGAAAATAAGTATTTAAAGGAAAACCATAAATACAAATATGTCAAATTAAATCAAAATGTGCACACTTTAAACCACAAAAAAAATAATTACCAAAAAATTGCAGGAATGGAAAAAATCTTATTAAATGAATGAAACATATTTTGTCTTGAAAATAATAATAATAAAAAGCTATTAAACAATTAAATAATTGGGTGGACATATGTACTGACTGTCATAGGGGAATTAGCAGCCTACTATGAAAATAATTTGACTGGAAAGTGAAGATCAGATACTTTAATACTTTATCATCTCATTTGTGAAAAATCCCAGTGTAGCATTATGTTGGCGAAATTGTGAAAATATTGGAGACACCACTCACATTTTTTGGGATTGTCCAGTAAGACGAGGATTTTGGGACTATATTAAAAAGGAAATAGAGGGAATATTGAAAGTAAATGGGACTCCTGAACCTGTGGTGTTTTTGTTGGGAGCCATACCTAAAAACAGATATAACGCAGATCAGATATATATCCTGAGGTTTTTTTTTACTGATAGCAAAGCAAATGATTACTGTGCACTGGAGAGATGTAAAAACAACCAACTATAAGTCAATGGGTCCAGAGACTGAAACATGTTTACACAATGGAGCGAATGACTGCAAGCCTGCAGCCAACTATGGACACTTTTATACAAAGATGGACTTGCATTTCAGAATATCTGGGTGTCTGATGGAGAGCATGATAGGATGAGATGTTACTGAAGGAGAGGTCTAACGGAGTTCCTCTATGGGAAGGGGAGCTGCTTGGCCATTTTGCTTGGCCAATTACAGATTGTGGATATCGTCTGCTCTGCCTGCTGTCATAATTGTGAAGACTTTTGGTATTTTGTGTTTGTCGTCACATCTACTACTTGAGTTTCTGTCAGGAGATGTTATGTAAAATTATTAAAATGGTTAAATAAAAAGTTCTAAAAACAAACAAAAACAATTAAATAATTTAATTTCATACAGCACAAACCAGAAAGTTGTTTTTAATAAATCTTACTGCCATTAGCTGTACAGTTAACCTAAGGGTTATACACTCAACCAAGTCAATAAGTAAAAACGCTAAAATCTTAATTTTAAGGTGACAAGTTTCAACACTCGGCAATAAAAAGATATGCATGGAAGAGATTCACATGATGGCATCAGAGGGAGACTTGTTTACCCTCCCAGCAGTCTCATTCTCCATGTTTGTACGTTCTTTATAACGGATTCATTTGCTCATCCATCGCTGGAGGCTGCATCACAGGCATTGTTTTGTTTGTCACAAGTTACTTGCTCTGCTGCCGCTGTTGTTTCACTCATCTTTGTATAGTGTTCATCGTCTCCTGGATTTCCCCCCATTTCCACGTCCTCTTTTACTTCCCTTTCTTCGGTTTCCTTTTCGTCATTTTCATCAATCATAGTGTCCTCAACTCCTGTGGTTTCCTCGTCTTCAATAAAAGTTGACTCTCCATCCTGTTCAGTGATCCCAAATGTTTCCAAAGGCTGCCAATAATCATACAGCTTATCCTACAAGAGAAAAGTATAGGAGATTGCAGAGATGGTTCACAGTGCTGCCGTTATGCTTTAACACATTCAATAAAACTGTTTTGAGAGGAGCGGTAACGTGTACTGTACATTGAGAGGTCGAACTTTCTGGAGAAGCATCTGCCACTTAGTGTAGATCCTGGCTACCAGATCCTTCACCTATAAGAGGAAAAAAAGCTGTGAAACAGACTTATTATGGCTTTTACTGGCTGCTATTCATCACTATTGTGTTGTGCATAATTAATTAGTTAAAAAATGTGATGTTGCATCTTATGGGGAAAAAAAGTAAAAGTACACAATGCTTAAAGACTTTTCAGGAAGCCGGTCTTAAACTTTTTAGTTCAGAAAATGTTTTCATGCATATCTGTTTGCACTGCATGATGTACCCATCCATGTGTATTTGTCTTATAGATGGACACAGAATCCTTCCACTCTTTTGAAGCTATCCCCTACCTTGCTGTGGTAAAGACATTTCTCGCTCTCCCTGATGTCACACTTAATGTGCATTTCCAGTTCGGATGACAAAACAAGCAGCTGTGCCTAAAGAAAGGAAAAAAAAAAAAAAACAGAACAGCTTCAGCATTGTCGTCTTTCTTTAGAAACTCAGTCCTAACAACACTGTGTAGACTAAAGAGAAAGGAAAGAGAACGTACCTTTTGATCAGGTAGAAAGACATCCGAAGTGGAGGCTTCACTAATCAGAGTCAGAAGGCTATAGCACAGGTAGTAGGCCTATATAAAAAAAACATAAAAGGAAAAAAAGAAAATAAACTTGATAATCACTTTCTCAATGTAATGTTACTCCTTAAACCAGTCCTTACCCTTTGATCTTGTTCGAACATGTCCTCTTCTTGGTCTTTCTGCTGTATGCGTCGAAGAAGGGCGGAGGGTCGAATTTGGGGAAGATATGGCCTCAACCCAGCAAGCTGCACACCATGCATATTAAGTTTTTTAAACATGAATGAATTCAAGCTGTTGTAAAAGAGATGCATAAAATGTCAATAGAGAGTCTACCTCAGGTTCTTCCGCCTGAGGGGTATAGGTGCAATTTCCATCCAACAGCTTAGAGATAAAGCACAGGCTTACATGGCGGCGTAGTCGTCTATATCGAGAAACAAAAAGGAAAAAGAGTTTTAACCAATCTGAATGCATATCTGATGTTTGTATAATTTTCCGCAAAATGGGATTAGAAACCCACAGATTTATTATTATTATTATTATTATTATTATTATTATTATTATTCCCTTACACATTCTGGTTGTTTAGTTTACACCTTTAATATAACATGTAAAAGTTATTTAAAAATAAATGCATGAATAAACAGATTTACATTCCACGTTTACTGTCTGGCAGGAGTTGAACTAGCAGGCACATGTTGTGGTGATCGTCGGTCAAATCAGTGAGGGCCTTACAGATTCTGGGCAGCTACAGCAGAGAGGAAAAAAAACGTGACATCAGATTATTTAATAATTGCTTAAAATGAAAGAAAACATAATAATTATCCATTTGAAAGCAAATGTGGAGAGTCAGGAGTGTTTTCTTCCTACTGACCATAGAAGACCAATCGCTGATGTTGTTGATAATGTTATAGAGCAGAGACCTCCCTTCTACAATGGGCTGGAGGATTCGCTGTGTTTCCAGGGTGACCCTGCCCACCACAGTTAGCAACAGCAGCAGTTCATAGTCGCTGTAGGCCCGAGGGCACAGGCTCATACTGTAAGACAGGTACTGTGGAAAGCACCAAGAAAAACAAGTAAGAAGGAAGGAAGGTTGAAACTTGCTTGACAAAAGCCATTTGCTTTTCACTTCAACACAAAAATGTGCCTTTATACTAAACCCAGCTCCATAAAAATAAACGTAGCTCTAAGACTTGGTATTTCTTTTACAGGTTAACATAAAATGCTGCGGTGTTTAAGATGTGTAAATTCATACCCGATTTAGGAAAAAAACATTACCAAGTAAAGAGAAGTTTGGACACGCACTAACACAGACGCACACACTAAGAGCCAGATCTTCATAAAAACGAATATCTCCCCCTAAAAAATAATACACACAGGATTGTTTTCATCCACACAAACACGCCGCTGAGCATTGTTTTAAACATGCCAGATGCATAGGGGGCAGTGTAGTGCTGAGATAGAAACCCATGTCAACCAGTCAGCGTACTTCAAAATTAAAGCTGGCCCGTTTCTCAATTCACAAGACCGCGAGTACGGACTCACGTTCTTGTCAAGTCCGTTCTTGGCAAGAACACAGGAAGTACGGACTTGGGGAGAACGGGAGCACGCAGAACGTATCTCTGTGTATTGGAACTGAAGCGTACTCGTGACATCACCACACACACAGCTCGTCTGGACCTGCGTTTCACCTCCTGTTATTAGTAGTCTTTAGATGATAATAAATTAGTACTTATTTTGATCATAGAATTAAATAATTGTATGAATAATGTATTCATTGTTGAAAGAAGAGGTAATATTTTGTGTTAAATAAACTATAATTTAAGTTCTTTAACCTTTTTATAAACATACAAAACTATTTATACATTACACCATATTTTATTGAAAACATCTTTAATACCTAAAGAAGCCTTAAAAAATATCAAAAAATTTTGCGCTGTCCTGAATCAAGCTGGGGCCGTGGTGCATTCTGGGAAAGCGGTCAGTCTGAAGAACGCACAAGTCTGCTCTGATGCATGCTCGATAAAGAGGGCGGGGGGCAAACAACATCCGGGTATTTGGTCCGTTCTCGTTCCGGTGTTCTTGGTAATTGGAACCTCGCTGGGGCTGAGGCTGATGACGTGTCACGAGAACGCTCAAGTACGCTTATTGAAAAACGACCCTGATGTTGAACGGCATTGTGCCTCTTGGAGAGTTGGTGTAAAACAGCTGACCTCCAAGCCCTCTCTCCTTCGCATGTCAACGTATTGGAGCAGCCGGGCTTGTTAACACAAACAAAAAGCCTCTAATGCCTCTAATGCACCTGTAATGTTTAGAATGTTCCGTGTATGCTTTTACTTTGAAGTCTCGATACCGAGGCAGCAACAGGAAATGCTGTGTGGTTTGCCGGGGTATCATCAGTTGGAAATAAATGCTGCAGGTTAGTGAATTTGTCCAGTTTAACACTGATGAGACGCATATTGCAAACAGTCAATCATAATACCAATGTAAAAACCAGCTAACCTGACAACAGCCAGCTGCATGTATCGCTCCGCCTAGCTCCAGCGATACATGCATCTGGCTGTTGTCAGGTTAAAAACCAGCACCTCTCTTGATAACATGAATTTTATACTCCACTCTATAGCCAAGTCTGAAAATTGTCTGACATGTGACGTCAGTACATGTACACACGCAGGCTCAAGGACTTCGTTTTTAGAAATCTCCAAATTGGCCGGAGTTTTCAGACTCATTTGTCTTTAGAGATATAAAATGGATTTTACATGTGGATGAAAGGCCGAACTGCATAAAAATGTATTAGTTTTCCCAGATATCCGGCTAGGTGTTGACTAGGGCTTAATTGTGTGACACTATCCCTTCCAAGTATCTCACCTTTAAGATGTTTATACAGTTGTGTTCAGGGAAAATTATTTCTTCCTTGTTTTTGGAAGGACTCTCACTTTTAACATAGACATCTTCTCTGCAAACAGAAAAAAAAAATCACATCCTTTTATTCACAAATATATAAAATGACTTAGTTCTGCAATGTCTTATTTCTAAATAACAGCAGCAACGTAGCCGATTCACAGAGCAAAGCTACTCACAGCAAATCCCCCTCCGTAAATGATGGCTGTAGACTCTCAAAGGGGAAGAGTGTCACAAATGCAGCCCCCATGTTCATGAAGACCAGAGTCACGTCGGCCAAACTGGGGACCCACACTTCGAACTGCTGATTGTCATTGTGCGCTGGGGAAGAGGAGTGTGTGAGAAAACATCAGCGTTGTTACCCCGAGCAAAAAGTAAGCTAATGAGGGGATATGCTTACCTATCTGATAAGCAGCAAAACGGGCAATGTCACAAAGGTCCTGTAGGATCTTCTCAGACACAATCCTTTCACTATGGACCGACATCATCTGTTAACAAATAATTGTTCCAAGGAGCAAAGTTTAATTGCAACAAGAGTTTTAAGAATGAACGTGTTTAAAAAAAAATGACACGGCTACTAGAAGAGTGTGTCTAGCCTACCTTGAAAAGGAAGCTGAGAATCTGAGCTGAACACGGTGAGTTACAGTAAGCTAGCTCAAACAGACCGATATTCAAGTGCACTCTCAGCTGAGCATGACTGGACCTGCAATGAAGCAGGAAAGCAGAGAGGAGACATAGACAACAGTTCTGTAAGGACCCACAGTGGTTGCATTGCTTAATACAAGTTGAAATGACAAGGAAGGCAAATTTATTTGTATAGCACATTTCAGTACAAAGACAATGCTAAGGGCTTTACATGATTAAAATATAGGAAAATAAAACAGAATAAAAGCAAATCGGAATAAAATGTAGAAACAAAATAAAACATTAAAATAGAAACTAAAAACAAATATTAAAAAACAGTTGGACTACAAACTTAAACTGTTTACTGAAACATTAGTTTAACTAGAACAGTCAAAGGCATCCTAAACAAATGTGTTTTTAATATTGATTTAAAGGAACTCAGGCTTTCAGCACTTTTACACTTTTCTGGAGGTTTGTTCCAGGTTAGTGGAGCATAGGAACTAAATGCTGCTTCTCCTTGTTTGGTTCTGGTTCTGGGTCTGCAGAGTAGGCCGGAGAAAAAAAGACCTTAGTGGTCTGGATGGTTGATACACTGATAAGTCTGTGATGTATTTAGGTGCTAAACCATTCAGGAATTTATAGACTAAAAGAAGGATTTTAAAGTCTATTCTCTGAGATACAGGGAGCCAGTGTAAGGACTTTAGAACTGGGGTGATGTGCTCTACTTTCTTAGTCTTAGTGAGGACGCTGGCAGCAGCTTTCTGGATCAGCTGCAGCTGTCTGGTCCACTTTTTAGGCAGACCTATAAGACGCACTTAAAATCCTTAGATTTTGGCATTTTATCCTCACCTCTCTACTTTTTTTTATATTCTAATTCACTTTTTATTGCATGAGGTAGTCCTCGTGATAATTTATATATGCCTTGTAAAATTATTATATTTCACATTTTAACTAGGAAACTTCAACCCGTTTCATTTGGATTTTTGGAGATGGATAAACACAAAGTAGCTTAAAACTGTGCAGTTGAGGAAAAACCGATGCAATCTTTTCCTTTAAAACTAACAACTTAAAAGGTGTGCTAGACACTTAAATTAAGATTTTACTTTGGGGCGTATCAGCTACCAGCTTCATAGACTATGGGACTGAAACGTTTCCCCGTCCTTTGGGAAATTGGTCAAGCTCGATTCGATTGGACAGAGAGCATCTGTAAGTGTTAAAGCCTCTTCACATGTTATAAGTGGGACATTACAGTATACTAAGCTGAAAAGAAATGCAGGCCACACTTTCAGATTTTCATCTGCAATTAAAATTACAAACCCTTTTTCCAATTCCACTTCATATCAATTTTCCAAGTCTTGGCACAGATTCCCAATTCTGTACTACTGAGTGTTTAACAGATAAAATCCCAGTGGTCGTAACATCAAAAACACATGGGTATGTTCAACAGGTTCTGGACCACACTCTTGATTTAAGTTTCTACAACAGCAAATTATTCACTTTAATAGCCATATAGAACACTGGAGATAGGCATCAGCACCCCTCGCGACCCCATGAGGGATAAAGCGAGTCAGAAAATTGATGGATGGATGAATGGAGAGCCATATAGACTTCTCTTCTACGGTTATCTGATAAAGCCAAAGAAGCTGCTGCAGGTTTTTTTCTTAGTACAGTCATAAGCACAGTATCTAGCAGTTGCAACGCACTAACAGATAATTGCAGTCGTGGAAACTGCAAAACACACCCGGTCCCACACAACACAGCCACTAACTTTATGGTTAGGGTTAAGGAAACAAGGAAAGGCGTATTTAGCGGGGGGCGTGTTTGGTGGTGGCTGCCGCTGCAGCTGTACCCTTCTCCAAAGCACTGCTAATTGTAATCATGTTTTGCTCGATAATGTGTATAAACATAGAAGCACGAGTATATCTTACCAAAGCAGTGTTTTTTGTGAGATCCCTTGTGGACTGACGGGGCACTCCCTGAGCTGCAGCGTATCCTGGTCAAAGATCTGGCCAAACTTTTCCAAGTTAAAAACCACCTCCCCTGGCGGGATTTCTCTGAACGCAGTAGTCATCAACGAGAAGTGCTGCAGAAACTCTCTGAAGAACAAATGACAAATCAGTCTCAATTTACAGCAAAAATCAAGTGAGCTTTAGCCACCAGCCCAGAAAAAGCCTCCGTTTCTCTTACTGGTGTTCAGCGGTAATCTCCGCTTGGTTCTCCTCTGCCTCCTCATACTCCACTAGCTTCAAGAGGTCTTCTTGGCAAGCAGTTAGAAGCTGTGCCTCAATCTCCTTCGCTCTGGTAAATTACAATGAAGAAAGGGAGCAGTAAGCAATCTGCCGTGCACAGACATGAGCTTGTTAAAGCACCCCCCCTGGTTGAAGGAGGGAGAAAACACAGGACAATCACAAGAAAATGTCAAAGTCCCTATAAAAGCGACTCAATAAGATTTTAAAGAAATCCCAAAAGGTTGAACAACCTGTGGGGGAGAAAGGGGCCATAAGGTTGCGCCAAATCAAAGAAATAAATAAAACAGGGCCTAGCTGTCATCTAAACTAAGAGAAAAATAAAGGAAAATAAAACCCCGCTTTTCTAATCTGACAAAGCATTACATGGGTGGCACCAACCTACTTGGAAACCTACGTGATGGACATGTACAGGGTACCCCAAACTTTCCTAGCCCACAAACTTTCAAATAAAGACAGGGAGCAAAGCATGTGTCGGTGAGCCGGCTGGTGGAGCAGGATGCAGCCCTACAGGTGAGCAGCTTAGATAGAACTGCCTTCGGTCATGATTGGTATAATCAGGGCATATTGGCACCAGCCTGCCCTCTGAACATGTGAAGAGACGGGAAACACAAAGACGGAGGAGGGGACACACACAAACAGTCTGGCAGACATGCAACAAGCTGAAAATCAAAAGGTAATACAAGTAAAGTTCTCTGGATTGTATACTTCTTGCTTCTGTTAATCTCCTTCAGCATCTGGTCCAGGTTGTTCTTGTAGGCTACGGGCCTTGAGGTGAACGGCAGCAGCCACTAAGAGAAATAAAGGGAGACTCAAAGCAGTCAAACCGAGACAGAAATGAACATTTAATTTTCTTAAAAGGACACAGATCAGCTTGAATCTTCAACTTTATGTTGAAACAACACAAAGTAGACGGAGCTTACCGTTTTTAACTGAGAGCTACGACATCCTGGAGTGCTCGGCTCTGAGAAGGTGTCTTTCGTTGGCGTGTCTGGAGGATTCCTATCGCGCGCCATCATCTCCTTGAAGGAGATCAGCAGCTCCTCCCCGCTGCTGTCAGACTTCAGCTTTAGATCATCTGAACTGTTCAAGCTATGGTCTAGTTCAAGGTCAATAGAGTCTTCTTCTTTCATCCCTTTACTGCCTTCACTTTTCTCCTCCTCTAATGGCGGAGTCTTCCTGTGAGGAGATACAGTCTCTTGTACAGAGGCTGCTGTGTCTGTCTCTGAGCAACACAAACCTTCACCGGTTTCAGGTTTCTGGGAATGGTTGTTGTGAGGCTTGGTACTCTCCCCCTTAGATTTTCCCAGTTTTAAACGCTCCAAAGTCACAACTGGCAAATAGGCAGCCGAGTTAGAGGCTACATGTGGAGGTTGCGCAGCAGCAGAGGAAGCAGGAGTACCCGTTGGATGGCAGCTGGATTTGGGGCTGGAACCTGTCTTTGTGGGTGATTTTATCGTTTGCTCTTCCTTCTTGGACTTTGGAGTCTTACATCCAGGCCTGACCACATAGACATTGGGATCGGGCGTGAAGAGCTGGTCTAAATTGTCGGGGGCCGCCACTGGTCTTCGTACACGGCTTGCTTTACTGTGCTCTGTTGTTCTACAACTAACGGATTCCAAACCTGGCTTAGATGCCGGTTTTTGAGACCTGCCATCTGACCTTTTGCTTTCTGTCTTGGCGAGGATACAGTCAGTGTGATCAGAGTTACTGTAGACCGTACCAGCATGTGCAGTTTTACTGCACTCCCGATGAGCTTTAGAAGAACTTGATTTATCCTTTTGGTTTTCCTCATTTTGCTTCTTTGGAATGTCTTTACTAGGAGATGGGGGAAAAATTAACCTCACTATATTATTCTCAGTGGTTATAAAGCCTTTCTTTGCCCCTTCTGATGTGGCTTTCTCTGAAGAAGTGAAGTTTAATTGTGAGGATTTAAGTGTGAAGGATGATCCTGAGCCTGCGGACACAGACCTCTGAAGTTTCTTTGTTGTTTCAGCGGATAGTTCAAAAACTGACGAGTTCTTCAGTGATGGCTGAGGGTCCAGTGAAGATCTTGGTGAGGTGCCAGGAGTGGGCTTGGTTGTCTCCGTCGTTCCATAATTTGTTTCTCTAAGAAATGGCCTCTTGATGTTCTTGAAGCCAGGCTCCTCCTCCCTGTGCCTCTTTTTGGATGTGCTATCTAAATCCATCACTAAGAACAGAAAGAGACAATATCCTGTCGATCATATTCTGTTTTACTTATAGGCGCATCTCAACAGTATTATTCATTAAATAGTTTTAAATACAAAAAGTAACATTATATGACTTCCTTAAACAATGTGATCTATGTCTGATGTTCAGGAGAGGCTTAACACAAGGAATCAAACAGTTTTATGCATCTAATGTCCCGAATAGACTTTTCTGTTTCCCTTTGCTTCAAGACATAATCAAATTGCATAAGATAACACACAATTGTCATTCCAAAAACTGTTTTTTTTTTTTTAATATTACCTGAATTACGCTTCCCCTTGAACGCATCTGCTCACGTTGTTGGGTCTACGACAGAAAGGCAAAAAAACAACAAAAAGGAACAAATAGTTAATCCTGCAAAGTTCATAGAAATGTTTTAAGCAATAACTCAGGTTGCAAGATATAGAAAAAAAAACATGCAAATGCAACAACATTGTTGAATATTTTGATGGTAATATCAGTTGGGATAACTCCACATGTTCCTTGCCACTCCCGTCTCATCTATCAATACGACACTTGCACTCGGTGACATTTAGCATCCTTATGGCACAACAGTGTTTAAAGGAAGTGTGTCACCCAGCTGACCAGCAGTGCACAGCAGTAGGTTGGAGAGGGGTGGCAATCCATTACTATTATGTCCCATAGAGGTAGAAAAAAAAACACTTGAGAATCTGGTACTTTTGAGTACTGCGTTAAAAGGGCTTTAAATCATAGAAGCGTTATTTTTTTAAATTTATTTACACTTTCTAAAACATAGAAGAACTTGTCATAGGTAACCAGTCCATGCTTACTTTAAATTGTGAAAGCAAAACACCAAAAATATAATTCCATCACTACACAGAGCCAATAAAAAGCTCTTTGAAAGTCTGCGAGCTGTAACGCTGCCTGTAAGTAACCTATAAACAATAATTTTGCATTCTTTGCTGGTCTCTGGTTGCGCTTCCAGAGCCATTTGGATGCACAGACACTTTCCGCCTGCCTCATAATGAACAGTCTCACAAGATTTGCGCAGATAGACAACATGTAGGGAACTTTAAGCCCCTTTTACACCGGCCCTACTCTAATCCACTTGCTCTTTTTTGCATGGTAGGGCTTCATGCTGTTCTACTCGTGTTGGTTTTCAACAGACCTGGTATGGCCAGAAAGTGGCAAACGCCTCCTGGGGGTGGTTTTAGCCCCACCTCCAGTTGTCAGTGTTCGCTCTGCTGCCATCAAGCATTACTGGTACATTAACACTTTGAGGCAGATCATACCCCCCAAATTTCTTTAAAGTTTGCCTTACAGAGTTACAATTTAGGCTTTAAGGTGGTTTTTGCCTCAGCCTGGCGAGAACAACGATTAGGACTTCTAAGTGCTGAACCGCAGTCTTTTGATCGCAGTGAAATCATTTTTTCAAGTTGGATATTCGATATTTGCGCTGCGCTGATTCAGCGGAGTGTTTTTTTGGCAGCGCAGCTCAGCTCCATTGCCTTCCCCCACGGGTAATAATTACAATAAAGACATGCAAATAAACATTTCCTTTGTAAAAAATTAAAACCAAAAACTGTATATTTAATACATTTATAAATATGTATTCACATGAAAAAATTTATTTATTTAGAAGAAGTCTTCTATGCTTCATTTTAAGATGAAATATAGAAGAAGTTATCTTCTTCTACGCATTATACTGTAGAGTGCCTTGCGATAGTATTCGCCCCCCTGGAACTTTGACCATTTGCCACATTTCATGCTTCAAACATAAAGATATAAAACTGTCGTTTTTTGTGAAGAATCAACAACAAGTGGGACACAACCATTAAGTGGAACGAAATTTATTGGATATTTCAAACCTTTTTAACAAATAAAAAAAATTAAAAACTGGGCGTGCTAAATTATTCAGCCCCCTTGAGTTAATACTTTGTAGCGCCACCTTTTGCTGCGATTACAGCTGCAGGTCGCTTGGGGTACGTCTCTATCAGTCGAGAGAGTGAAATTTTTGCCCATTCCTCCTTGCAAAACAGCTCGAGCTCAGTGAGGTTGGATAGAGAGCGTTTGTGAACAGCGGTTTTCAGATCTTTCCACAGATTCTCGATTGGATTCAGGTCTGGACTTTGACTTGGCCATTCGAACACCTGGATATGTTTATTTGTGAACCATTCCATTGTAGAGTTTGCTTCAGAATGCTCCTATATTTGGCTCCAACCATCTTCCCTGTCCCTGCTGAAGAAAAGCAGGTCCAAACCATGATGCTGCCACCGCCGTGTTTCACAGTGGGGACGGTGTGCTCAGGTAGATGAGCTGTGTTGCTTTTACACCAAACATCACGTCTTGCATTGCTCCTCTCTGCATACAGGGGGAGGAGGTGGAGCACGTGCACAGCATTAGGTTCCTTGGCATTCACATCTCCTCTGACCTCTCCTGGACCGTAAACACCTCCCACCTGGTGAAGAAGGGCCAACAATGGCTCTTCTTCCACAGGAAACTGAAAAGGTCTGGACTTTCCACTAAGCTGCAAAAAAACTTCTATAGAGCCACCATAGAGAGTGTTTTATGTATCAACATAACTGTATGGTACTGGAGCTGCACAGTTCAGGAGAGGAAGGACCTAGCATGGGTGGTAAGAACAGCGCAAGGGATTGTGGGATGCCGTCTGCAGGATCTAGACTCATTTTATGCAGAACGAGTCCAGAGAAGGGCAAGACATATCTCCACTGGTCCCACCCACTCAGGCCATGCACTGTTTGCCCCACTCCCATCAGGTAAATGCTTTAGAAGCATTAAATCCAGAACAAATAAACAACTTCCTCCCAAGCGCTGCGAGGGCTATCGCCCCCTGATGGGAGACTACAATCCAACACGTTAAAAATCACCGCACTGCTACTAGCCCATCATCACGTTAACGCTATTGCCTATCTGTACACTATTATCTCAAAATATCTAAATGCACATCTCTGTAAATGAAGCCTCAAATCATTGCACAAAAGCACCTTATTACCTCATTATTTGTTTTCTGCTACTCATGAAGAACAACTAGTTTATACAAACTTTTAAATCTTCATCTTTTTTTGAAAAATGTTTATCTTTTGAATGCTTTAATGTGGGGGGGGGAAGAGAAACACTGTTACCCTTGTTCATCGGCTCTTTGTTTATCTCTTATGTGTAGTCCCAGCCGGCGTGGGCAAATTTCACTACGTTAACACGTGGTGACAGTAAAGAACCTTTGAAGATTTGCTGGTAGATACATAAAGCAGCAGGGTTAGTTATGGGAGAGTTGAATTTAAAAACCCACACTCAACATGGCCAGGAAGAGAAATCAAACAGAATTTAATAATTTGATATTTAACAATTTAATAATCCCCCCCAGTTGTCAAGGCACATTGCCCTGCAGGTTTTAGATGTTCCCCTGCTTGATTTAGATGATTACATTTCAGCCAAAGCCTGTTAAAATCAGCCACCAAGTGAAATCAGGTGTGCCAAAGCAGGAAACCTCTAAAACAACAAGGCCAGCGTGCCTTGAAGTGTACCAGGGTAGAAACAACAACACAGAATTACATCATATCTAAAGCAAGCAGTTGCTAATAAATTAATTATTTGAATTTCCATAAAATAAGGTAAATACGTGACGACATTTTGCAATGAGAAAGCTACCTGCTGACTCACCTTTGCTCTTCAGGGAGAAGCAACCTTTCCAAGTTTTCTAAAGAAAAGTCAAAAGGGCACCGGTAAATATCTTTGGACCAATCACAAATGGCTGTTTGTTCACCATGACAACTAAAATGCAACTTGAATTGCCCCCCGAGAAAAACAAAAACAAAACAAAAAACAGTAACAGGTTGTGTCGCTTGTTTAAGTCAAACCCAACACTAGCCGCTCCGACGCAAACAAGGAAGGAAGCAACTTTGTCGTCCTAAAGATGACCAATGGCAGATTGCTCCGTGAATGACAACATGACCAGGTTTATCAGGGAGGGTTAGGCGTCAACGTGTTTCCACGCGTTGACAACAGTAACATTAACTGAATCTGCAACTTTCGTTACAAGTATGGTCGCGGTTTCAACACAAAGGAACACAAAGCTAGCAACCGACGTAGGAAGTAAACCGAGTAAACACAAGTTGTGTGTTTTTTTAACTTACGTCAACAACACAGACCCACAGCAACCTTTGGAACCGTCATCACCGTTTAGTCTTGAAGGTGTACACAGAGAAGGGTCCAGGGTGGCAGAAGAGTGAAAACCAGCATGCCGGAAGTGATTTCAAGCAAGGCGGCGATTCACGCGCCAAGAAAACTTAGCCATGTGGTGACAACAACGCTCAAAGGTTTATTTCCCCCACGTACTTTCTTGACTTTTTTCGGACGTCGTCTGCGATCTAAGGGCTATAAATTTTCATGTCAACGACTAAAATGATAACAAAACCGATGATCGCCCGCAACCCCAGTGCTACAACAGCAGTGATAGCTTCTTCTTCTTCTGCTTGTGATGTTTTGTGACGGATGACAGACCAACTATTAGAGCGCATTACCGCCAACATCTGGACGGGAGATTCACAGTAAAACAACAAATTCAATTCTCTCTAATAAGTTTGTACTTTTCAAAAACGACACCATTTTACGTACATTTATTGTTTATAGGAAAAACCTAAACCTCAGAAACCTGACAGTTTGACCAACTATGAAGAGAGTTTGCGTTTCAGTCAGTGGTGTGGGTTTGGAATAAGCCTAGCAAAAAAGCTGAAGCAATGTCCAAGTTTAAGAAAAGGCTCAAACTGGTTATTGTTAAGAAGTAAGTTACAGCGATAAAACGGGGAGGCAAATGAGATATGATTTAAACATGGCTGACATGCTGTGCGTGTGTGTGTGTATACTTGTGAGTTTTGTTCATCTAGAACAAATAACAGAATTTAGGAAGAATATTCATGTCATGTGCAGATGGATAAGCATTATGATTGAATATGTTTCATTTCTCAGTATCCCTTTTCAGACATATTCACTAAAATCGAGTTGTGTATGCATTGGGTATATATTCTTACCATTATGTATAATGAAGAATATGTATGTGTTAATTCAATTTTGGTGATTTTGGTGGAATGTCTGAAATAAAATTAATGAGTTCATTCCTTTGATGTCCACTGTTATTTGTTCTTTTTGTGCTGGCATTATTCATAACCTTTATTTATCCAGTTACATGTCTACTTGACATGCGACTTCAAGAGTGCATCAACAACAACAAAAAATAGTTAAAAGAATGATCAGTTAAGTCGTCTGAAAATGGGGCAGGTGGCAGAGCTGCAAACCTACCATGACATATCCACCCATTAAAAACAGCATCAATCAAGTTAGCAGCCACAACGCCAGAGGTAACTCTGGAGCAGCTGCATGGATTCACTCAGGTGGTACAATCTTTTGACAGGACAACTATGACCTGTCCACTTCACAAATCCAGCCTTTATGAGAAGCTGGAAATAATAAAGCAGTTGTTAAATGAAAGCCGTAAGAAGCACTGTTTGCAGACTGCCACTAGTCATATAAGGGACACGAGGGACATGCTCTGATCACACGGGACAAAAGTTAAACTGACCAGAAGACAGGCAAAAGTGAATATCACTCCGAATAATACCATCCCTGCAGTGAGGTTTACATTTAAAGTCGGCTTCTCAAAGAAAGACTTGCCATGGAGACAAGGCAAGCCAACACAGACACACAATAAGGTCGTATACTTCTTTTATTAGTACAGAGCTTACGTGGTACATTTAAGCCACACAGAAGGAATTAAACGTATAAAAAGGAGCAACACTGCTGTGAGACGTTGTGGAAGGAACATGAAACCAATAACAGACCAAATAAGGTAAAACCACACACAAAAAAAGGAAAGTTTGAGACCCTTTGTCTGTTTTTAACACTGTGAAACTGGACCCTTATGAAAACAAGGGAATGTCATTATTCTATACAGAGCAAAACTTGCAAAGAGGTATTAGTTAATGTTCAAAACGAGAGAAAGAGGACACACAACCTTCATGAGGACAGCACACAGCCTAAAGACATGCAGACAATTTTTTTTAGCCGTTCTAAATATCCCACCCTACTCTCAAGAGATTACAAAATTTTGCAGCTCTTTTACTTGAAAAGAGCACTTCAAAAAAAATTTACAAATAATTGCACGTGTTTCAGTAATTCATAACGCAATATGCCACAACCCTGTCCGATGTAGTAACCAGGCAAGAGGCAAGATACATCCCCATCTGGTGCAAAAACTAGTCTTACTGAAAGGCAAAGAATGATCACTTAATGAGGAGGTAACTTCTTGCTTGTTGCAAACACAGCATCACAACTACATGTGACGAGTTTCTAGCTTATGGCAACATTTGAGTCTCCTTCAGTCATTTAATTCTACTATAAATTTTGAATCAATCTATGCTTAAGATTATTTTTTCCCCCCAAATTATTTACAATCTCTTGAGAGTCGTGGTTTCTATTTCTTTGAAACACATCCATCTATATGTATGACTTGGCCAGCACAAAGCAAGGAGAACAACGCAGAGCATTTTTGCTCCCTATTTGGAAACCTGAAATAAATTAGCAATTTGAGAAACACACTGAGAGGTCAGCTTCCAGGGATGACTTTTTACCATCACACACTAAATAGGATTTTCTGCTTTTTATTTATCCATTCATTTTCTGTCTCCTATTACTTCTTGGCTTTTCCCTGAGCAGCGACGGCCTCCATGGCTTTGCGGACAGTCTCCTCGTCTCCCAGGAACTGCATAGGCTTCACTGGCTTCAGGTTCTTGTCGAGCTCATAGAGGATCGGGATGCCAGTTGGCAGGTTCAGCTCCATGATGGCTTCATCGCTCATTCCTACAGATATCCACAGAAGGAAATTAAGATTCTATACAACTATATCGCTGTTTTATGTGAAACCGATGCATTCATTACTGCTTACTGTTACCATTTGTGTTAAAAAAAAATCCTACACACAACAAAAAGACAGTAAACAACAGATAATGAATCAGCACCCACCCTCCAGGTGCTTCACAATTCCCCTCAAGCTGTTTCCATGGGCAGCAATGAGCACCCTTTTGCCCTGTTTGATCTGAGGGGCAATCTCCTCATTCCAGAAAGGCAGCGCACGTGCAATGGTGTCCTTTAGGCTCTCGCAAGATGGCAGCTGGTCCTCAGTTAGGTCTGCATAGCGACGATCCTGAAAAGAAAAGCCCATACCAGCATGGTACAGAAATGAATTAAGCACGTAGGTAAACGCAATTCATTGACCCAATTATAAATTTGTTAACATTTTTTACGTTGTAAATTTACAATCAAATAAGCAGCCACGAAGCCAGTGGTAACTCTGGAGCAGCTGCAAAGACCCACGGCTCAGGTGGGAGATGGCCACAGCCCATATGGGGGACACGCATTCTGGTCAGATGAGACGAAAGTCTAACTTTTTGGCCTACATGCAAAACTGCACGTTACCTAAAAAACAAGACCGCCCTTGCAGAGACACATGGTGGCGATAGTATCAAGCAGTGGGAAAACAATTTGTTCAGCAAGGAAGAGAAAACTGCTCAATGCTGACTGGAAGATGGAAAGAGCTAAATGAAGGGCAGTCCTGGAAGAAAATCTATTTTGACTTGAGAGTTGGGTGGTAGCTCTCTTTCCAGCAAGATGACAAGCCTAAACATGCAGCCACAGCAACAATGAAAGAGTTTAGATTAAAGCAAACTCATATGTTAGAATGGTTCAGTCAAAGCCCAGACTTACAGCAAAAGGCAAGAGTTAAATTACAAAGGCATGTTTAGAGTTTGCCAAAAGGCACGTGGACATGTTTGTAGCTGTGGTAAAATGTAAAAAAGTTAAAAGGGGTATGAATATATTTGGAAGGTTCAGCACAAAGCCTGCATATGCAGTGCAGATGTACTGTAATTCTTTTTATTTGCCCCATTAATCAATTATTCTTATTTTTAAACCTGTTGCTGAATCAGTAAAGGGATCCAGTGCCCTCGTCTTTACCTCTGCCTAACCATGTCAAGATATGACTAGTTGGCTTCTGCTTAAACTGAACTTTAAACTCAAACCCAGAAGGACGCAGCCGTGCCAGTCACATATTAACTCCCACGGGACATGATATTGGGCAATAACATAAGGGTGCTGTAGCTAACAAAGGGGAATTGAATCCTACTGGTTATCATGTTTCATTCCCTTTCGTATGTGTAAGACCTTAAATCCAATATTGTCCTTTAAACATTGCAAGTATTTCAGTGATTATTCAGAGCTGGTTGAAAAATGGTTCAAGTCACGCCTCTATTCGGCTTCAGTGTGCAAGCAGTAAGCCGGTCAACAAGTACAAAACCTGCAGGCTAACAAAGCTGCTGGTCTGTGTATTTGTACTGTAGACAATCGTATCACACCTTGCTGATGCTAGTGTAGTAGTCATGGTCTGGGCCCATGGAGGGCGGAGGGATATCAAATGAACGCCTCCAGATCTTCACTTGGGCCTCTCCGTGCTTAGCAGCTGTCTCGGCTTTGTTCAGGCCCGTTAGGCCTCCATAGTGACGCTCGTTGAGCCGCCAAGTCCGATGGACTGGCACCCACATCTGATCGATGCTGTCCAAGACGAACCACAAGGTCCTGATGGCCCTCTTCAATACCGAGGTGTAGCAGATATCAAACTCATAACCAGCATCTGTGCAGACAGAGACACAGAGGCAGCTGTATTAAACATAAACTAAATTTATTAACATCATGCCAATAACATTACAAACAAATTTGCAGAATGTGGAAACTGTATTTTACTCATTAAACAAACTCTAGCATCTCTGTTCATTCATTCACACATTCTATCTTTGAACAAGTATAAAAATTGTATTAGTTGGACTTACATAAACACAGATTTTTTTCGTACCAGTTAACATAACCATCCGAATTTTATCGTATTTCATTATAAGTAAGACTAATTTGGACTACAGGTGATTAGATCTAAATCTGACTACATGATTTAGACAGAATTGGAACAAATTGGATGCATTTGAATTGAATTCAGGCCAAACTGGATTCTACCTAATAACAGATGAGACCGTCTTCTGTTTTTTCTGACCCACTTATTCCAATTTTGATTGATTCTGTTATTTTATAAGTATTATACCAAATAATAATAATAATAATAATAATAATAATAATAATAATAATAATAGTCTTTTGATGAATCTATTCATCTTATTGAGCGCCTTTAGGTGACATTTGTTGTGACCTATATTAAGAAATAAAACCGCATAAGGAATATAATTTCTCCAAACAACCAGTTATCTTCAGCTGGTCTGGTCTTACGTTTTACATATTTTATGGGAGATACATATCTGAGTTCTTCCTCCTAGTTGTTTATAACAATGTCAGCTACTGTAAATTAAACTGAACAGTATTTTACCGATAGACTGAGGAAATCTATCATCGCCGCTGCTGTCAGACTGATCAGTTCCAGCATGCTGATGTGGTTTTTGGATGTGTCTTGTGTGTGCAACTGTAGACTGTGCAACAAGTTGCTCTTCAGGGGACAGGACATTTTTAAACAAACAAAATTTTACTAACTGGATATGGGAAAGTAGATGTAGAAATCATTGGGGCCAAAAACATATTATAACGTTGTGCTATGAATGCTACATGAAACATGTATTGTTAAAGTTTTGCATCAATGAATGAAGCCAAAAAATGAGTATCAAGATGCTACAGCAAAAATCTAGGGCTGCAAATAGGCCTTTTTATATCATTAGGGATGAATGGCATGACTTTGCTTAAAATTTCTCAAAGATGATTTAGGTAACAGGACGCTTGATTTAATTCATAACATCCTTAATAACTGCATAATACAACAGTTCATCTAATTCCTTCTGCTCAATCAAAAAATAAAAGGTTAAAAAACAAACAACTGGACTTGTACGTCAGCTTCAGAATAGAAGTCCAGTTGTTTTGCTTTTTAACCTTTTTTTTTTTTTGGATTGATCATGACCTGGATGACTGAGCATCTTCACCTCCTTCTGCTGAGCACCTACGTAGTTAATAGTTGTGGCTTTCCTGTAACCTGCTAGTCTGATAGCCTGATGTCATTCGTGTTTGTTCTGGAAAGAAAAACCCGGACAGCCTTGTTTGCGTGGCTCTGTGTGATCTTACACAGCCACACCAAATCACTGCGACGTTCAGGGTCAACCTGATGCTCCGCGATGGTGCAACTCGCTGCTGAATGTCGGGAAAAATAATAATATCGCGCCGGATTACCGCAGTCAATAAAACACCAATGGCTACAACCCCCCTCACCTTTAAGAGCCTGTCCTCCTCTCTTGGCCTCCTTCTCCCCGGTTTCACTCAGGTCTGCATCGAACCAGCCACAGAAACGATTCTCCTGGTTCCAGTTGCTCTCTCCGTGACGAATCAGCACCAGTTTGTAGGCCGCCATGTTTATTACAGAGCTGTCACCTTGGGTTGTTTCAATAAATGCAGATTGGATGATTAAACTAAGACGAACAGCTGATGCTGGTGATGGGAGACGGCGAGCTTGCAGCACCAAAACGCAGACAGGTCAAAGCTTTAGCTGTCAGACGGTTTTATTCTGAGGATTGGTTGTCGACTTACTTCCTGGTTTTGGCATCCAATGAGAGTACGTCAATTTTTGTTCTCAACCAATGGCAGCGGAGGGCGTCATCAGCTCCATGACCTTCATGATGTACGTTTTAAAATCAATCGATCTGTCTGGCAAATAATTATTTAGTAATTTAATCAAATCAAATCCAAAACAATAATGACGAAAATAAAATATTTTAGTATTATTATAACAATTTCAATTAAATCTAAAATAGTGCTGACAAAATATCGAAGAAAGTTGGTATGCAAAATTATACCAGAAAAAAAAAACAAGTTTAAATTCGGTTGTTAATGACTCAGCAACAAAACAACCCTGTAAGACAGATGTCTAAATTGAAACATTTAAAATGTCAACCTGTCCTAATTAGCTGTCGACTAATTATGGCATTGGTGTTTATATAAATTGCTCACATCATCATCCGCATCATGCCAATACCTCAACAAATAGAACACATTTTGAAATTAGTTTTTCAGATCTTGATTTTTAGCTATGTAATAAAAATAACTAGAGACATTTATTACTTCAACATAAACTCTTTTCCAGCAGATGTCTCCTCAGCTCCAGCCAACAGATAAGTTGCAAGTGCTCAACTTTTGCTGGGGGCAGCAGTAGCCTGGAAGAAATCGTGATCTCTGAAATGTCCTTGACTGCGGTCATGCTGGTTGTTTAGCTTCCTGACATTTGGGTTGTTTACCTACCAGACATCATATCCTAAATGTTGAGGTTAAAGGTACCAGAGTGTGAATCTTAGGGAAGGATTGCATTTTGTGCAATTGACAGCTTGCACGTAGCACATTGCACTCCAGCATTTGTTTAGTAATTTTCTCCAGTTTTAATGGATTTAAATAGGTTTTTCAGAGAGCTGGCCTTTGACCGGCCCTGACCTGAGAGGGCTGACCTAAGATGGCACTGGTGAGTTTTTTGCTTTGCTTGCATATGCTAACTGCTGGTTTTTAATTAACCAGTAAAAGATCTTGGTTTGAAAAAAAAAACTATATATACTCATTTGCAATCTTGTTGGAGAGTAAATTCACGCTTTAAATATAGAACCATTAACTTGTATCTGCAGAAAGTTACTGGAACATTCAAGCCCATCTTTGGCTGAAGTAACCAAGATAAAAAAACAAAACAACCCCCCCCCCCCCCAGCATTTTCACACACATTTAACAGATCTGAAAATATTTACATATTGATAATTACAATTAACATGCATTTCTTTGGAAGGAAGCAGAAGCAGCCACATATTTAAATTTCTGTCAGGTTTCTTCTTCGATTCTTAGAGAAAAATATGTACTGAATTAAATGTTTGATAATGTGGTTTCTGTGGATGAAACTGAAAGTATTTACAATACAACCAATGCAGTTTTCTTAACATGCTCCCATGTGTCGTACTCTGCTGCTGTAGAAACCTTAAGTTAAAACATGTTGTGATGTTGACATACTTCCTCTGTCTAGAGCCGGCCCGAGGGACCAGAAAATTATGGCTGTGATCTTCAGGTGACCTTGACTTCTTATACGAAATAGGAAAAAAAAAAAAAAGGAATACTGTCGCATGATATGAATATGTGTAAGGTAGTGCTGTAAGTTTCAGGACATCAGTTGCTCATATTGTGACTTTAAGTACACAAACTGAGTTCTGAGTTCTGAATACTTAAAACTAAAAGAAAATCAAGGTTTTGGATTAACCTGGGATTAAATCCATCCATTGGTGATTTAAGAGATTGCCGCTTGTCCCAAATGAGTTGTTGACACTAATGATGGCATAACCAGCCAGGTTGGGTTGGATGAAATCACCATTTTAAAAGTACTTGTTGTATGTACTCGGGTTATATCTGTCTGATATTAAATTTGTTTGCAGACTTGAAACATCTAAATGCCACAAAAAAGCAAAAACAGAAGAAATCTGTAGGATTAAAAAAAAACTTTCAAGAGAAGGAACGTTTATATGTCTCAAAGGGCGCCACCTGGTGCATAAATGACTAATTGCAAACAAAGAGGTGAACAATACTCAGTTAAAGCTATTGAAAAAGATACATTTGTGGCTTCCACATATTAAATATACTATAAGTGTTTTTTTATGATATTAGATTAATAGTCAGTAATAAAACCGAATATTGAAACAGAACTTTTTTTTCTTTAATGTTTACTTTTCACAACAGTGAACATTGTGATTTAGATTTTTTTAGTTTTTGACTCTGTCCACAACAGCTGATTGTTATGAAATGAGGAAAATGATGGAGAGAGCTTGCTGGGAAGTGTCTTGTTAGCTCAGAAATTCCACCATCAACACTCGGAGGCCATTTCCTGTCAGTGAACACTTATGTGGGAAACGGCAGCAGACAACAACCATTAAGAATCAGATGGAAAAGCAGCAGTTGATTGTACAGATGAGATGTTTAAATAGGATAAAACTTTTTTTGACTGGTAAATAAGAGAACAGCAGCAAATATGCATTGGTTAGCATTTCAGAAACTTTAAAATATTAAACAGGAAACAAGTAATTTTGCAGAGCCATTCCCTTCCGCTTTGGGTTTCTCAGATTCCATCTCTCTGTAACACATTCTGCTTGAAAAGTTGGCCAGACTGGCAGATTAAAGGAAGTGGTGGTATTTTAAAAGCCCTATAAATAGCAGGCACTGACTGCCCTCACACAACACATGGACACAAGGCCTGGTCAGAGTTATGGTGTTTCCGAAAGCCGCTTTTTACAAATGTTTATGGTTTCCTTGCATGTGAGTGAGTGGTGAAACTATGCATAGCAGTATCAGAGACGAACACAGATGCCATTCCCAACATGTGGCTGATTCAAGCCTCACGCAAACAGGAAATGCGGATCTCAGATTTCTGTTTTCAGATACTGTCACAAATTTCCCTCTTTTTTTTCTTCTTGTTTTCCTCTCCTCGTTCACTTGTTCATTGTTCCTTCCTGTGGTTTCTCGACCCTTCTCCGCGTCTCCTTGGCAGTGGAATGTGCGTCTCAGCAGTAGCTGTTGAAAGGGTGGTTAAATAGGGCACTGCTGTGTGGGCTTCTTTGTTTTCGTCTTTCTTTTTACATCTGTGGACATGTAGACACTGGAGCCAGACAAGAAAAAAAAAACAAAAAAGAAAAGAGGAGAAAATGCTGACAAGGTGCAGCACTTCCAACAGGAGTTACTCACCTAAAGCTTGAATAGCAGAGGCTTCCACAGACCTGCGGAGCTGCTGAAAGGATTTTACCCTGCATAGGGAACATAAAAATGTCTTTTGGCTGAATATACAGCAAGTCTGAAAATGTTTTGATACATTTTTCCATATTCTGATAGTTGTTATTTCAAAGAGAAATGTTTTAATTTTTGCCTTTATCTGGTTTTCATTAGGTCAGACTTTTTTGTTCTTTTGCTTTCAGTGATGATGGAAAAAAACAAACAAACAAACAAACCAAAAAACAAGTATTTACACCCCTGACAGATTTGGATTTAAAATTATTTCCATTCAACCAAAATGCCTGTTTGTGAAATAGAATTATTCTCATAATTTTTTATTAGAACTACAGCAGTTGAACCCTTCTTATAATGGCTGACCAACTTGCTGCGTGTTTCCACTGGTAATTTGAGCTCAAACTTTCATCACTCTAACCTTTAGCGGGATGTCCATCAGATTTGTATCAGGACTGCAACTTAAAACAATAGTTTCACTTTGCATTATTTTAAATACTTTTTTTTTAAATGCTGTGCTGACTCTGTGTTATAAGATCATGGTCATTCAATATTGAATTTTAGCTTATTCTGATTCACATTTTTCTGTTTTTATAATTTACATGCTGGCAACCATGGATTTTCAAAAACAATGTTTTGAAACATTTTTCTTTAATGGTCAAACTATTTGTTCATCTTGTCTTTTACAGAAGACCACCTATCTTTACTTTGTTTTGCCTAGATTCTCCTGGAACATATCATCAATACAGAAATCTTGACGTTTCGGGCTCACTTCCCCCAACTTTAAAGATACCTGGGGATGGAAGTTTTTTCCTACCTAATCCAATTGTCTCTTTTACAGCACTACACATCCTATGCTGTGTTATGGTACACCCTTTTTACTTATACATGGGTTTTAACCTTAAAATCTAAGCAAATTTCTCAAGTAGTATTCATTTTACCCTTTTTACATTTTTTCATAACAGCAGCCTGTTTGAATGACACTTCACACCGGGTCGTGTTCCTTGGGGAAAACAAGCTCATCGTAAATCATGGTCATCATTTTAAAGAAGGGATTTTAGTGCGAAACTTGTTGATTGCACTCAAGCCAGAAGAGGAACCACATTCCATTAAAAGCAGTTGCCTGATCTTGTAAACCACATCTGAACCTTTGTTCACAAACATTCAGACTTTTGCAGTCAGTTTGATACTTTTTGACGGACATGATCATCCGATTTTCACCGCTGCAGCTGCATTCAACAGGGTGTCCTACTTTCAGGGAGGGACAGAAAATGTTCTCTGAGGGGTTATAACAACACTTGGTCTGTTGCAGATGGTGGGAGAGGCCATTCAGGAAATGTCTTGTTAGCTGACCAACCACAAGAAATCATACAGTTGGCACTCCATCCTTGCGCCTCTCTCTACATGCCCTAATGGCTGTGCTGCTTTTACTGTCTGCGCAGATGGAAAAAGTACCAAAATGTCATTCTTGTGATGCCTGCACCCTTGTGGAAGTAAATCTTGTGTTGTTGTGAATGCTCAGGATGTAACTTTTAAATTGGCCGAACCTTTTAAAAGCTGTATAATATAATAACGGACAGCCTTTTTAATGAAATTACTTTAACAGCTTATCTGGAGAATCTTTCAGTGGTTTTAATTGTCATCACAGTATCGAGTCAAATAAGACTTAAAGGATTTTCTTTGGTTACTGTCAATGACTTATTACCTCGTATTTGAGGGAGTTTTTTTTTTTGGGCTGCACACGCGACCGATGATGTGTCTCCATTTAGCTGGATGCATCGATTGTGTTTTTGGCAGGCAGCGACACGTGGACAGGACAACATTTCTGCACAACCCGCCACAGGGAGAAGGGTGGGTGGGAGTGAGGGGGAAGCTCGTTTTCTTCTTCAGAAGTATTTTGTCCCTGTGCTGCAGCTGGTTAACATTAACCCTCAGCATCGCTGCAGCAGCTCAGGGTTTACGCTGTATTTATTTACGCTGATGATTCAAATAGTAAAGAATGCATTTCACACTGAGAGTCGGGACAACATGTTTTAATGTTGATGCTATTTCTCTCAACAGTTACTCGTCATGTCCAGTTGTCAGCATGCCACGTGTATGCTTTGCTCTATATTCTGCATGTTGCTCGCAAAAATGTTTTAGAGAAACACAACTATTAAAGCACAGTCTTGTCCTTGTTCTAAAGGAATAAAAGTTGCAAAACACTGCAGTGATATGTGGATGCAAGTGACATTAAAGCAACATATTTGAAGCATGTCTAGCAGCCATATGCAGACTTGAACAGATGAGGCAATGAATCATCTATACTTGGCTTTACTTTCATTGGCTGAAGCTTTAGCCCACCTCCACAACCCCAACAGACTGTTCCGGTAAGAGCAAGCCTCCTTCCAGATTATTTTGAAAGCAGCACACCCATTCTTACTCACGCATCAACTGTGCACATTGGTCAGATGCTTATGTGAGAGATTCTATTCTAATTTATTTAATTTTTTTAACTCAGCACAATACAGTTCCTTGACTCACCTGATTGAGTTGTATGTTTTTAAAAAATCTCTGCTGACAGGACAAGGATTTTTATCTTTAAAAGTGCAATCAAAGAAGATTTTGTCAGATGTCGTTCAAAAGAAGTTTTTTTTATAAAAGAGCAATTTTGTCAAATTTACCTTGGAAAAAAAACAACAATCAAGGTTTGTAACGTTTCTCTAGTGTCACTGCCATCCACAAACACAGAATCGTAACAGCAAATAGACAACACAAAAGCTGGCTTTTTTCACTCTAAGAAAGCCTTTAATAATGTTTGCCCATCTGTCCTTATTACTCAGTTATCAAACTGTATTTTCACCTGAAGCATGAAGTGGTTAAAATCACATATGAGTGACAGAAAAATTAATGAGAAATGTTCACAGTGAGAAATTATTCACGGTAATGTTGGTGAACAGCTTCAAGGCAATTCATGTCATCTCAAATTCATACTCTCATTTTGTACCTATATGCATTTTGGCCTTAATTATTTCAATTTCTTATCCATAATCAAACCATTTTGTACCTATGTTATTAACCATAGTAAATCAGTTTATCTTTCATTGTGGCTAAGTATTTTCTTGCATTGTGGAGATAAATTGTCATAGAAGATGCTCAACTCTTTCGTATAATTCATTCCAATTGTATATCATTACCAGAAAACGTTTTACACTATTCTGGCTCATTTTAACCTGATTCTTGTTTGGACCGGTTGACTCTTGTAAGATATGACAGTTTATGACCCCTGATCAAACCAGGGTAATTCTGGGTGACTGGCTGGTAGATGCTTTTCACTGAAGTCATCCAACAACATTTCCTTACAGTGGACTATATCTGTAGAAAGTTATTTTACATCATTAGCTGTTAAAGCAGGTATAAAATGTCCTACTGGTGAGTTAAAGGTTAACATATCAATCCTCCTGCAATAGAAGAAATTGGGTACACAATGTATACAAAATAAAAAATGACCTCTACCCATGGTGAACCTCAGGGTTCTATATTAAGTTGTTTATTTTTAGTTTTTTTTTAATCAAATCTATTATTGACCTTCTTGAACATTGTCTTCCTAATGCTACTTGTCAGAATGAATGCAGCTACACTCGCTGTATATTTTAATATCTAACTGTATATTTTAATATCAAAAAGCAGAAGGCATAAGTAGAACTGTCAGATATAGCGGTTAAAATCTCGGCCTGGTTATTTAACTCATGATTTGATTTCAATGTTGATTTAAAAAAAAATCAAGTCTTTAAGATATCCAGCCCCAAAGATGGAGGCCAGGAATAGCGCAGGATCAAAGTATTTAGGCAGAATAGTTTCTTTGCAATTTTTTTCATAAAAAAAACCCATCTGTCAAAAAGTTGGAAAACTTTATGAATTTTAAACATGTAAGAATCAATTGCTGAAGCTTCGCAGATGTAAATGAAGACAGTGTTTCTGTTACAGATGGAATAATGCAATCAAACAGGAAGGACTAGCATTCATTAGAAATTCAATTCAAATTCAAAAATACTTTTTTCATCCCAGAGGGAAGCTAAATTAAATAAAAATAAAAATATTATTCGAACAAGCTTAAAACACTATAGAGGGAAAGTCAAAGTATCACTGTAGAGTTTTTACTAAATACGATTATTTACAAGCGCAGCCAAAAGTCATGTGGACCCCAAGCAGAATTTATTTGAGGACCAACTTCCAGCGTAAAGCCTGAAGCATTTATGCTACTGTTGTCTTGTCTCTAAAACTCAAATCTCAAATCTGGAACTGACATTGAAACCCAAGTTAAAAGGTTTGCGCCCTAGTTTCAAGTCGGAAAACCAGCGGGATTTCTTAACTGTAAGCTCTAGTGATACAAAGGGTTAATGTGCTTCTCTGCGTCTTATGCATTCAAACACTAAACAAAAAGGTTAATTAATATAAGTTGCTTAGCATTATATCTGCCACTAGTTTTTAAAGATGGAAACTGCCAAAACTGCCAGTAAACAGTTCACACCTAACTGACTACGTTTGAGTTGCGTGGCAGCCATATTGATTGGCCACAAAGTCACAAAATGTTTTGATAAGTTTTGATTATTTATCACTAGAATAAAAAGCAATAAATAGTTAGACTTTTTAGTAGCATATACCATTTGGCATAGCTTTTTTCCTCCTCCATTAAACAATTTTCCATTAGCAATATTTAAACTTGTTCACATTAGATTGTGCAAAGCAGCTCTTGGCAATCAGCTCTGCTTTTGTTTATGTCCCGTTTTGGCATTTTTTCAGTACCGAAAATTGTGCTTCTTTATCAAACAGGATGAGAGTTCTACCTTGTCTTTTGTAAACAATTGTTTAGAGTTAATATCCATTTGTTCTGCCAATTTTACTCGACAGCTTTGCTATTTCTTCTCCTCTCCTCTTACAATCTGCCAATATTTGTTTTCTTCTACTGAAAGTCCTTTTGCGCTAACAGTTACACTGAGGATCTTCTGCCTTTAAATCACACCAGCATACTCGTCTTTTATGAATCTAAAGTTTTGCTGTTTAAGCAGATAAGCTTAGAGTTTAGCTTTCTCTTCTGTTCCTGCAAACTTTCAAATTTTCAACACATTGCTTTTTTCCTGTTGATTGCAGCTTCTTCGGAGAGTTTTTGGCTTATTTACACGTATTTTAGCAGATCAGCTAGAAGTTATGCCTTTGCTCTCTTTAAGTTAGTAGCTTTTCTTCTGTTTTTTAACAACTATTTTCACATCAATTTCAACTTCTTTATAATTTTTCTGCTGAACTGTTATTTTACTTGAGTGGATAAAATTCCTTTTCTTCTTTGCTGTTTTTGGCTTTAAATCAGTGTTTTTTGTGTTTAAATCAGTTTTTTTTTTTTTTGGTATTTTTAGTGGACTTCAGCTTTCTGAACAGTTTTAAAGATGATTTTTTTCCTCTTTCAGCATTTACACAAACCTGAACAGAACTGACACAACTCTGAAAGGCCACAGCGGTCGCAGGCACAGACACAAGGCACCACCCCAGAGCAGCCATATGCCCCAAACAGAGGTAGACCATCATTGAAACACAGGGGCCTCCAGGCCAAAGAGGCACAGAGTAAGATATGGGGCCCCAAACACCCCCACAATCAGCTTCCTCTCATTGGAGACTTCATACTTATACTGTACCCACTGAACTAAGGAACATGATATCCGTAGATAAGCTTTCTAAATGTGTAATATACCGGTTGGTATCAAATCTATAATCACATCTAGATGAGATGATGTGGTAAATTGATCATGATCTTTTTCATTTGGTTTATTATACAATTTTCACTATTTTGTAGTTTAATATATGATTAAAATGCTGGATTTTACATTTTAATCTGATTTCCCAGCAACAACCTGCCAGAGATGCTGAAGATTTATGGAAAATCTGTAACAATCAGGGGATGGTCTTAACGCTTGCATTGACCACTGTGCATTGTGGCTTTTTAAACAAATTCAGTAAAGAAGCAGCTCATTGATTCTCAACCTGATCATCTTTATTCTCGACCTTACAATTAATTATAATATATTAGGAACGTATTTGTTCAACATACATGTTACAGCACCGTGCACATCCATGTTGGAGGAGGTTGACGCTGCCGCCACCTTGTTGAGTAAACAGTTAACAGTAATAATAGTAATCATCTTTATTGTCATTGCAACATACATCCCAATGCAATTTGTTCTCTGCATTTAAACCATCCCCTTAGGGGGGGCAGCAGGCTGCCACTGTGCGGCGCCCGGGGAGCAATCTGGGGTTAAGGGTCTTGCTCAGGGACCCAGAGTGGCAGTCTGTGGGAGTTGAACCCAGAATGCAAGAGCAGTGCTCCAACCACCAGGGGACCACTCCCCATGCCTCCTGACTGAAGATGAAACTGGATGTTTGAGTTACAGACAAAAACAGCTGAGAGTCAGAATCTTTTATCCGTAGACTGTCATCATACAAAAATGTGTAAAAAGATAAAAAATATATATATATTATAAAAAAAATGCAGCAATCCAACAACTTAAGACTGAGTCAATATACGTATTAGGCTGTTTTTTATTATGTAAAAAACAAAAAAAGAAGTCCTCTAGCAAAGTTCTGATTCAATGTTTCGCCTATTTTCTGTCATGGCAATGGCATTATTATTAAAGCTAATATTGTGACTTGTACACCATTAAATCAAACCCACTGTGGGAATCCTTGGCCTCTGTACCCAGAGCTGCTTTTCATGCAACAACCTCCAGGGATAGCAACCTCTTTGAATAAGATTACAGTGAAGGGGACTATTCTACATCTTGCAGCGGATGCTCCTCGTCCATCCCTCACCTCAACCTGACTCTGTGTCATCAGATGACAGTTTGTTCTCCCCGGCTCTTCCTGCACCCGCCATAGATGACCGACAAGAGGTAGCTGAGGCAGCACAGGCAGGCGAACACGGCCGCTGTGAGGTAGACCTTATACAGGCAGAGGTGCTGGTAAAGCTCCAGGTTGCAGTAGGAGTAGCTCTCCGTCTTGTAGATCATGACTCCTATGGCCGGCAGGTAAAGCGCGGCGGCGGCCACGTCGTGCGTCAGGTTGGTGCACAGCCAGCGCTCTCCTCCCAGCAGAGGGACCAGGTCGTGCTTGTCCAGGAGGGTGAGGAAGAACAGGGCGAGGGTGAGGAGCCAGAAGAGGACGGCGACGAACAGGACGAAGTGGATGGAGCCCTCGTACTTGTTGGCAGCCACCGTGATCCACAGCCCGGCTCCGAACACGATCTGCAGGATCCGAGCGATTCCCAAGAAGCTCCTGAGGAACTTGGAGATGTTGCTCCTCACCTGCGACTGGGGAGGTTGGGGTGGCATCGCGCGCTCTCTCTGTCTCCGTGTTCTTCTCTCGGTTCAGACTCCAGCGAGCTTCTTTTTCCCCCCCTGAACAGGGCGGGTACTTTTTGCCAGCTGCAAACAGCTGGAGAAAAAAAGAAAAAAAAAAGATGGGCAAAAAAAGTGGAAGTAGCCTGAAGGAGCTTGGAGGAGGATGCGAGGTCCAATAAAAGAAGCCGAAGTGCGGGAATAGAGAGACTCTGTGTTCTTTCCACAGCCCCGGGATTTTGAAATGACAAACCTTCTTGCAGGCTCTGTTTCGTCTTTTCCGTTTCCTCTGTTGAATGCAGAGTCTGTCTTTGGGGGTTGGGGCGGGTGAGTTGGGATGGGGTGGGGGTCTGTTATTCGAACCCTGCTCCTCCTCTGCTGGACTCCGGCTCTCCGTCAGTCATACTGGGAGTGGCAGATTCGCCTCACGACATCACTGTGCTTGGAAAAAAAAAAGGTTTTCCAAGTTTCACAAACACAGACAAGGGGTTCATTCATACTATTTTGATTCATAATTTGAGATGCCTATGACAATAACGGTGATCGATTAATTTCAGAAAACAGGCAACAGGCGTCGCATTGATGCATTATTACTATTACTGCTAAAAAGTGTACGCAACCTGTAAACATATTGCATTTCTAAAATAAAAACTAAGCTATGTAAATAGGGTTTTACTTTTATTTTCTTTGTTCATGTCTTCTTTAAAAAGAAACAAAAGAGGCTGGCGCGCGTATGACTGTCTCAACGAAACTGCCCCTAACAACATGGCAGCGACACTGACGTAGCCTGCGCACTCTGGACTCTCATCAACATGTTCCTTCTTTGTTCGTGAACTCATGCATGGACTCATCAGCTGTGCTCTCCCGGTTGATGTGCGTTTATCTTTTGAACAAACGTGGGGCTCAGTCTATGAAGCGGTCTGTGACTTTGTTTCTTTGATTGGTCACCACCAGTGCTGTTCGTTGTAGCCTAATAATGCCAGCTCTGTTGACGGAGCTCCAGCAATCATAAGCCCTGCATGCGTCATCCCGGCGCAGGATCCTCACATGCTACTTGCTTTCTTACATTAATGACAGACGCTCCTCGCTCCAGCCTGGCCCATTGACGTCAATGAGCTCGCGACCCGGACGCCCTACGTGGCCAGTGGGCGGAGCAAAGCGCACTTCCCTCCCCGACGCACCGTTTATTGGTTGAAAGAACTTTTACCAGACCGGAGAGGCGGGCGCATGCGCGATCCTCCATTCTCGTTAGCCTGTTTTTTTTTTTTTTTTTTTTTTACGTCATTGGTTTATAAATGACACTCGGCTCGATAGGAGCCAAATCGAAGCGCTTCTAAACAGAGCCGCAACAGTTTGTCAGCATCCAGTGCGGTTTATCTTCTGTTTTAAAGAGTGCAGCACGAGGAAAAGTCTCATAGATGGACTGAATCTCCGGGTAAGTGCACATTATTTAATTATTTTTAATATCTTTTTTGTCACAATAATCGAATTTCTCATCCTACCCGTCTGATTGATGTGCGTTTAAATCTGAGTTTATCCCATCAACCTTACTGCAACTATCAGAGATAAACTTTTTGTGGGACGTGGTTCATATGAGGAGGTAAAAAAGAATAAGCCTGGAGTGTGAAATGTTGCATGAGCTGATGTCAACCACTGACCCAGTTGTGAAACCTGCTCGACTAGTTAATGTATAAAAACACACTGTGTGCTGTGTGTGAACTGGCTCTCAAGGTTGAGATGCTGTGCAGATTGCAGTGCAGCTAAAAGAGGATGTGTCACTCATTTTGACTAACAAATAATGATGAGCTAATTTATGTAAACCTTTAACATGTATTACTTGAACAAAAACTCTTAAAGATTAAATTAAAGCAACATACAATGACTTGAAAAAATATCCCAATCCCTTAAATTTTTTCCTCTTTTGGCATCACATAGTTTATTTTTGTTTAGTTTGAGATTTTACGTGATAGGAACAGTCATCAATTTCCATGTGTTGCCACAGATTATCAATTGGATTTATTGGGTCCACACTCTGGGCTATTCTAACACACACATTCTTTGATTTAAACCATTTCATTGGAGATCTTAGGGTAGTTGTCCTGCTGGTAGGTGAAGCTCAACCCTAGTTTCAAGTGTTTTGCAGCCTCTCTGAGGGTATCATCCAGGATTGCCCTGTATTTACCTTCGTTTATCCTTTATTAACTCTGACTAGCTTACCTATTCCTGCAGTAGAAAAACATCACCCTAGCATGATGATGCCACCAGCATGTCTCAGCCTGGTTCAGGCTGATGTGCCGCGTTCGTTTTCCACTGCACATCTCCTTTTGGATGCAGGTTCCATCCGACCAGAACGCAGTGGAAACTGCACACAGTGTTTTGTCAGCAATTGCTTTTTTTTTTATACGACTCCTCTGTAAAGTCCCTATTTGTGGAGCGCTCAACTAACAGCAGCCACATTGTGCTGACTTACCCATTATCTTTTACAAACGAACTATAGTAGTTTTGATATACAGTTTTTTTTATGTAGAAGTTAGAACTGCGTTCAATCCGAACTTTGTTTTCACATTGTGAATACAATTGTTGGGGATAAACCTTTTTGATAGGAACGATGGCAGCTGAGTTTGTCGCACCCTCAGGGAAGATGGCCTGTTACGTAATATGTTGTTCAATAACATAATTACAGCTGCAAAGAATTGCACTTCTACCATTAGTTTAAAAGGGTTTCGCAATATTGATGAGAACGTTTAAAAAGAAGAACTAGTAAACATAATAGCCACAGTGGAGTGCCTGCAGAGCTACTTGCAGCTCTAGAGCCTCAGGTTGCAGACTTCTGGTATAGGTGGATGTCCATGACTTTGCAGGCTTGCAGTGGTGTCATGCTTTCTACATATTGGGATGATGGACTGGCTCTTGGAGATGTTTAAAACCTTGGACATTGTTTTATGTACTAAACCCTACTTTAACATTTTCTGCAACTTTCTCCCTGTCTGTTTCATATCTCTGGTCATATCAATGCTTTTTCTTCTATAATATTCTCCTTTAAAGGAGCTATAGTTCAGTCTATTTACCATTAACCATTTAAAGGCCAGCTAAAAATGTATAATTTTTAAATTTGCTTTGTTTAATTTTGTCTTGTGTATTTTTTTTTTTTTTTTTTTTTTTTTACCTTTTGCGATTTATTAATTTGTGTCTTGAAATGTAACCCCTCCCCCCCCAAATAAATAAAAATGTCTTTACATACTACTAGGGCTGGGCAATATGGACCAAAATTATATCTCTATTCACAGGCTGAATGCTGATACACAATATTTATCTTGATATGTTTTTATTTTTATATAGTAATTATAAAAAGGCATATCTGAATCAAAGCTTTATTGGTAATGTCTCACAGGGACATTTTTTTTTAACAAACTGCTGTAGACCAATATGAAAAACAGCTGAAAAATAACCTACTGGAATACATAAAAGTATAAATATAATGCAACATAGATCATCGATATAAACAAAATAGTCTCATCAAATATCAATTTAAAAAAATCTCTATTTTTAAAATAAAAAAAATCTCACCAATAAAATATATAAGTTAGTGGTTTTGAAATGTGATTTAAGAGGTTTCATTAAATTATCCAAGCTATTGAGCTTTGCTATTTGCATGAGGTCCTTGAAGTCGGACTGTCAACATTGATGCAACTATCCAGGGACAAAGTTTCTGTGGCCGCAGCTCCACTCAGGAATCAGCTTTCACTTTTTAACTGAACTTGACATTTTTATATCAAGGCTCAAGATTTTTTTGTTATTCAAAAAGGCTTTGAATACCTAAAACTGTGGTTGCTATTCTGGTCGTATCTACCTTGTTTTTAACCTGCTTTTCATGATTTATCTCCATGTGTGTTTGTGATGCTATACATATATATATTTTAATTTTGGTCATCATTATTTTGGATATGAAAGTTATACAAATAAATTAATGATTATTGTTTAGGTTTTTTTGTTTGTTTGCAAGGCACTATGTTTTTTATGCCACTGGATGACTAGGGACTTTACTGGTCCTCTGAAGTAAAGACACTGGTGGATATCATTAACATGACTGGTAAAACATGGTTAATAATATGGATTTAATTGCCATTTGTTTATGATATAGTCTCACCCATCTATATTAGAAAAATGGCAGCTCCTAAGTAATTAACCAAGGTTGTCAGGTGATAAAACTGACTATATTATAAATGGTGACTGACTTTTACCAAATTTATTATAGATGAACTTTTACAAGCTCAGGAACCACTCTTTACTTTACATACTTGGCTCTACGTCAGAATCAGCTCATAATTTAGGTAAGAGAATCGGCACACCTCTGTTTTTAGGAAAAATCCAAACTTTTTAATCTGGTCCATATCTAACTTTTACTTGTTTTTATGTTTATTTGCATTTTCAAAAAGGCTTAAAGGTCTGCCACTTGGGTGCTTTTGATCATTTTCAAGCTTTATTCATTTCTCATTGTCTTTCTGCTGCCCTGCATATTTTATTTATTTCACTTGATTATTTGTGTTGTGCCAGTTTAACCATAAGAACTAGTTTAAAATGTTATTCATCTAGATTAAAAAACATATTTCTAGTTAGTTTTTCCACCCTTCTGAGTTGACTTCACAGCCCCAACATCTACTTCCTGTACATCTTAACAAGCCTTGCCGGAATTCAAATGTGTTCATGTACTTATAGATCATTACGAAATTCACTTCTTGGCATATTCATACATGGAGTGACCACCATGCTCCCACCTTGAGAGAGACAGGCAGCTCTATGTGTGTGTGTGTGTGTGTGTGTGTGTGTAATCTCCTAGGTCTATCTCTGAAAAACACAGCATAAGACATTCACCCATAATTAAAGCACCATTTAATGACTTTAAGAGGAGCTGTGCTTGTTTCAAGTTCATTATTTAAAAGAAAACACCATTGTTTAGTTTACAGTTTTCAGAAAATTGAGCTTCACCCATGGACTCATTCTGGCAGATCTTGTTTATTGTTCTATTTTTAATGCCTGGGATGTTTCACCACACATCTGTAAAGCACCTTGGGTTGCCTTGAGCTTGAGAAGCGTCATATGGATACAAAGTTGAGTTGAATTATTTGACTTATAGTTAGCTTGTCGCATAAAGACATTTTGTGCACCGTCTCTACAATATTTAAAAAGTCGAGCAGAAGGCACTTTCAGCAGAAGGGCAGTCGCTCAGGCATGACTTCAATAAGCACTGAGTCGTGGCGTGATGTTCTAACGCATGTGCGTAAGGAGAAAGTGTTGACATCTGAAGTGTAACGTGCTTTAAAGTGCTGATCGTCTCTTGCCTTCAAGTAGGATTAAAGAGTCAGGGTGAGCAGAAGGATTCTCAGCAAACTGGCAGCTGTCGTTTTGTAGTTTTAATTCTTCACTTGGGGTGAGGACGTGGTTCTGTTCCCATTTCCTTGCTCAGGACTGGTTGCTCTGTCATTTGTGAAGTAGCTGAAGCAGCTGAATCAGATGAAAGTCTCCTAACTCGTTCCCCTTGGTCCCTACAGAGTCAAGCCCCGTGTACCGTCTGCCGCTTTTCCCACCGCCCTCTGGATGGATACCAGATCCGCCTCCCCTTCTCCCTCTGTGGTGGCGGGTCCGTCCTCCCTGTGGCGCCTGGCCAAGAGGAGGAACAGAAAGTCTGGCTCGGGGAACATTTTCAGCAATGTGAACCTGTGCCAGCTCCAGAAGTTGTTTAGGGCAGCTGGGGATCCGGACGCCACTCAGAGGGCCCAGCTCGTCTGGGGACAAAAAGACGAGGCGGAACTGGCTCAGGCGTTAATAGCGCTGAGGAGTCGAGGCCATCAAAGAGGGCACAGGACTAATGGGAAGGATACGTTGGGCTTGCACTGGCTGCGAGCCTTCAATCACCTCAGGTACAGCCACTTCTTAGCCATTTGTTAGAGATGCACTGATATTAAGATTTTGACTGATATAAGGGCTGGGTGATAAATCGATTTAATTGATCAATTCGAATTTATAATTTTTTTAAGATTTAATCTTTAAAAATCTGGGTTTTAATTTGCCAGTGCTCTCATTGTACTTTCATGAATAGAATAGCATGCAATGCTGAATAAATGTAGGAAAATATATTGGCAAAATATTGTAAAGAGGAAACTTTTTTACCATAATGCAAGGCACTTTAATTTACTCGTTTACTTAAGTTACTTTAAGTTAGTTTGAAGTTACACAAGTGAAGTGAAGCTTGTTCTCAGCTCATTGGGTAGCAGTTTACATTTTGTTGTATTTTCATTGTTTACAACGGCAGTGCTACCATCTTGTTTTTCAAGCATGTTTCACAGCTTTTATTTAGTTGCACTTTGAAATCAGGTTAACTCCCAGATGAAAAAAAGCAACTCTTTAAATAATTTATTTTTGTGAAACGAAAACAAGGAAAAAAATTGATTAATCAGATTTGTTATAATAAAATTGCAGATTTTATTTACAAAACATATCGCCCAGCCTTAAGCGTTATTTTATACCCAATATTAGTATTGTTGTTGGCAGGTAGCTGGTCCTTACCAGTATTATAAATATTTTCATACACTTTTGACACAATAGGGGGAAAAAAGACCACATCACAGCCTGCCATCACCATCACTGTCACATGACCAAACAAATACCACATGGTCAACCCCCCCCCTAACACATACACAAACAGCACTAATATGAAAATAATCCTCGGTTATTAATATCGGCCCAGTTTAACTTATTGGACTGACACTGATATGTTAAAAAATGAGAAACATTGGCCGAGACTGATATTGATGCCTGTATATCGTGCATCCCCACCATATATGATTCCAAACATTCAACAGCAACAACTACTCTAATTTCTAACAATAATAATGTAATAATATAACAATAATCTTTGTTGCTCAGGATTGGGGAGAGCTCTCCAGCAGACGTTGGTGACGAGACGGATTTCAAAGCCGAAACACAGAGAAGTCCAGAGTCCTGCAGACACACGTCATTCGGTTCAATGACAGGAGAGACCCGCACCGAATCGACTCAAGATGAAAGGCAAAACCCTGGCGGGAACTTTATCAGAGCAACTACAAGCAGCTCAGGACTGAGGAGGGCGGGGGAGAGTAATCCAGAGAGGTACCTGCACCAAATACTTCGCTGTGAAACAAAGAATCGGTTCTAACTCCTGGAAGGAACCTGGACACGTATTGCAGAAAGGAAACTTGGAAAAGAGAACGTCTCAACTTGTCACGATGTTTGGCCTTTCTTATACTGCACTCACACTGTACTGTCTCTTGTTGGAAATGCAGTTCAACCAGATTATCTGGGCCTAAACCACAGACTACTTTAGTTCATCTGCCAGCTTTAAATATTGATTGTTGCTCAGAAACAGCCTTATGTGTGTTCTGAAATACACACTACCTGTAACACTAATTATGCATAAGGAGAATCAGGTGGTTTGAAAAAAAAAAAAAAAAAAAAATATATAAATATAAATATATATATATATATATATATATATATATATATATATATATATATATATATATATATATATACAGTAAATTGCATTTATTTTGAAAAGATTTATCACCAAAGCTATTACTTACTGAAAGCTCAGGTTGCTGCAAAAATACCTTGAAGGTACAAAGCAATGAATATAAAAAAACAACATGAAACCTAATTAAAGTGCTGGATTTAGTTGATCTTTTTTAATATAAGTAACGTTGTATTTTGAATTCTGCAATAAAATCCGTTTATCTTTCACTGTCTATCACGGTCTGTTTATTTCAACACAATTTAACTGTCAGTAGTCATACCACATACGTTATATTTGTCTTTTCCCCTTTAAGTGTAGAACGGTAATATTTGTAGCTGTCACAACACACAGCAATAAATGAAGAGAGCCACCCTTTCTAACCTTTTTAAAAGGATATTGTCTCTGTTTTCACGCACTGTTTTTGTCAGACTTTTTTCTGCTTTATTTGGAAACAGTTTCAGAATAAAGCAAAAAGACTGCTAATATGTACATAAGACCTGGTTTTAGCCATTTTGTGTTCTCTTAGTAATGACCCTCCTGAGTTTTGAAACTTCATAGTTCACTTTCTTTCTAACCAGAGGCGGTAAACTACAAAAGAAATTTAAGCAGTGAGCCTTTCTTAAATGTAAAAAAACAAAATGACAAACATGTAAAATCAAATATATAATGTTTTACAAGACTACATTCTTGCTGCTCTAGTTGTTGTTTCACCCTCTTTTTTACAATAAAGGGAAATATTCTGAATTTTTGTGCCAAAAAGCACAAAAGTCACAACCAGCTCATATTTTCATATTATTATTATTTTTTTAAATATATATACCTAAGTAACTCACTTTGGTTGCATACAAAGTTTTTCCGATAGTTCTGTGATGCTGCCGGTTGATGATGCCATGTCTGTTTATATCTGCCCATTGTGCCCGTTACTGGGGTTCTATTTAGCCTCATAAATGACCCTATCAAAACACTATCAGGATGGACAATTGGTGCATATAACTTTAGTTCATCATGATCAAACAGTTTTTGGTCTTTTTTTTTATAGGCATATAACGCTAGCCTCGTGAGACCATCCTGATCTCGCGAGCTTTCAAGGTTTCACTCGCAGATCAGTCTGGCTACTTTCCGTTAAAGAAAATTTGGAGCCGTTCACCAAACGAACGTCCAATCAGCGTTGGCTTTGAGGCGGGTTGAGGTGTGACGCAACGAGAAGCGCGACAGTTCACTCTAAAGAACATGGCGGCTTCAGCCGATGAAACTAGCGTTAGCGTGGCTATCGAGCAAGTTTTATCGGAATTACAGAGTATTTCTCTGCTGAGCTAACGAGCCTTTACCTGCAGCAGCAAGAGTAGCTTGGCTTGTGGTTGTGTTTTCGTCGTCGCTCTATTACGAGCGACGACGAATCTGATTGGTTTATTTGGCCCGTCTATCACCAACATAGGCCAATCAGCTAACCAGTATTTTCACCCCTTCCCAAAATTACTTCAAAGGAAGGTTTCCAGATGGATATGCGTAGCAAATCTATCTGGCGGAGTCAGGTAAATATAACGCGCTATGTACCTTTAAAATCAAAATGGTTTATATGGGCTGACCAGATTTGCAGCTGCTTTTTAATTCATACATGGAAGTGAAAGAAAATCTTAAACTGTCTTTATCTTCACTGAACATAATCAATCAATCGATCAATCAATCAATCAATCAATCAACCCATACATTATTGTCATTGCCATAATAACAAGTTATAGATAACAATGAAATTTGATCCAATTGCATATAAAAAGTATAATGCTAGATTGGAACTTTATAAGCCGCAAGTGATCAGTGTTGACACAGATAATAGTACAGCTTCTAATGGCAGGACAGGAGAGGGGTGATAAATGTTAACAGTCAGATGTTTAAGAAATATTAAATGGTTGCCACAAGGCAATATCCGGTTTACAGTTACTGATGTGGTGAGATTTGACATGTAGTAGGATGATGGGGAGGCTGTCCATTTAACAGCCTCACAGCCTGAAGATACAGACTGTGGTGGTCCTGGCATTCATAGACCTGTACCTATTGCCCGAGGTTTAATGTATGTAGAAACTACCTTACAAAATCAAACTGATTACGTGGACCAAAGCTTAATTTGTCAAGAAAAAAACATCTTTTTAAATGTTAGCTGTAGACCCTGGAGTTTTTTTTTTTTATTATTACTGAGAAATCATATAGTGTATTTGTTTGGACTTCTAACATTGATTTATAGTTTAGAGACTCGAAATGGTCAAAAGACAATTTTCTACAATGAGTAAAATTTCCAAATATATTTTCAGGCATTTTCATTTAATGTGTCACAGGTTATATTATGAGGGATTGGTTTCAAAAACTAACCTACTTTGGACATTTCTGTCACTCTGAGCAGTGTCTGTTGCAATTTAGGGTTGGCTTTATGGAAATGTGTGCTATGGTTAAAATGTAGAGATATCTGACCAAAAACTGTGGATTGTAATAAAAATCCTACTGACTGTTGAAGAACCACATTTATTTACTTTTTTTATTTGTATATTGTTTATTTAACCAGGAAAGGCCATCTAGTTTTAAGATATAATTTGATGAGGGTGTTCTTGCCAAGTTCATTAGTTACACAATTAAGTGCAAACAAAAACAGTCATGCTGTCACGTCCAACATCCCAGTATTTGATAAATTTTTTAATGAAAACATTTTCATCCAGATGTTTAAGCTTTTCTAATGTTTAACATTAGTTTAAACTCAGATTGTCAAATTGCTTTGCAGCGCAAGAAACAACACATATGCTGTTTATGTGAAACAGACACTGCCCTCTAGTGGTCATATTTATTTTGGCAGTTATCACATTGCTATGTCAGATTTTAGACACTAGATGGCAGAAAAGTCTTAATTTTGAGAGCGACCTGGCAGTAGTCACATTTTAGAATTTTCTCTAAGCCTTTCCCAATAAAACGTTTCCTGATCCTGAATATATATATATATATATATATATATATATATATATATATATATATATATATATATATATATATATATATATATACAATTCTTGAAATCTGTAATACATGCCCTGCATGGGTTATTTCAATGTATTCAATGTGTCATCTGAACAAGCAACTTCAAACAATTAATTCAATAAATGTTCAACTTTTATTGAACCTTTTCTTACCTTTACATCCTGTGCAATTTGAAAGCTGCACTGCAAGGCCAGATATGGCTACAGGGAGCAGAAAGAGGGTAGTACTGAATCGGTATACTGTCCTCTTTGTGTGTCCCAGATTGACTTGGCTGTGCCTGCGTGGCTGGAGCCCTGACAGGACTGAGACCACTGTGGGGTGGGTTTATGAGGTGCTGAAAGCTCAGCTGATTCCCCCAAACCCACACGAAAGCAGCTGCGTGGCTCAGAGGTAATCCTCTATGAGCTGAGCTTCTCACCTAGTTGTGTTTAAATAAGCACATTGCACAGAACATTTTACTTTCTGTGTAGGCTATTTAAACCATTCACATGTGGATTGATGATCCAGCAGCAGAATATATCTGCAGCTGTACCATCTCTCTTCATAATATTCTGGATGCCACAGGGTATGTACATTTTCCTTTCTGCAAAATGAGCATTTTCAACTTGTAATAAGTTCTGTTAATACTAATTTGTTCTCAGTTTAGACGGAGCACTTGCTGTGTAAACGGCTGTCCTGCTGCTTATCTGTAATTAAATACTTGAGCACCCCTAGTAATATTGACAGTTTCATGGCTGTTGTCAACTTAAGCATGATGAAGCGACTAAACTGGTTTTAACGAGCCAACCAAACACTTATATCTAAGATTAGCGAAAGCCTGAAACAGGAACATCTTCTCTGGCTGACTCAGTGTTGTTCAGGATATTTAGGTCCAAAGAGAGAGAGAGCAGCAATGCGATTGTGATCCGACATCCAAAGGATTGACTATTAATAGATGTTTGTAATGTTCGACTTTAATCTGCAGATGCAGCATTAACTTCAAGCTCCTTGCAAAAGTATTCACCCCAGTCTGGCTAGTATTTTCTTTTCCCCATATTCTGTCATGTTATAACAGCAAACTGCTGTGAGCTTCATCAGGATTTGGTGCTTTAAGCCAACCCAAAGTGGGGCATAATTGTGAAATGGGAGGAAAATGATTCTTTGTTTTCAAAAAGTTTTAAAACTCTTGAGTAGCACGCTTTTGTATTTTGTCCCCTTCACTCGGTTGCACCTAAATAAATCCCTTGCAAGCAAATGCCTTCAGTAGTTAGTAAACAGAGCCTGCCTGTGTGCAATTTAATCTCGTGTTTCAGAATGCCCCAAATGCCAAACTGCAATTGATGATCTGTGACTATACTGGAAATTGCTGTTCAGATTCAACAAGCTCTCATTTGAAAATAACTTTGTTTAGACTATTTTGTGAAGCTTGGTTAAAAATATGTAACATGTAAATGTAAAGAAATATTGTCCTGCATTTCTCTGGGAGGTTAGAAGCAAATGTACACTACACGTTTCAGATTTTTGTTTGAAAAATTAAAAGTTCAATCACATCTAAAATGATCTAAAATACATCTTTATTAGCTAATATAGTATGGTTATGGGTTTGGGGTCTTGGCTCTAATGTCACTGCTCCGTGGCCACGCTGTTCTACATTTCATGGAGTGATGCGTGCATCTCTACCCACTGATGCAGGAAGGGTGTCAGGAAGTGAGGAGAGGGTCTTTGACCTTCAGGCCCAAGAAGGGTGCTGCGCAGTGGAGGGGCTGAAGAGAACCAAGCAGAATCTGGGAGCGACGTCAGGCGGGAAGAAGTGCATTAAAATGCAGAAGGCTTCGTAGCTTAAATAGACAGTCCCAATTACCAGGGTGTGCTTGATATATTCTACAGAGGGTGAGAAAGATCACACGGGAAGCAGCAGCTCGGCTTGAGTTGGCTATCTGGCCCGCAGGCATTGCCTCATTTATCATTTTCTACTTCTTTCACAACTATGCACCACTTTGTGTTAATCTGTCCCATAATATCCTTGCCACAGTTTCAGGTGGTAAGTATACTTTTGCAAAGCATTGCATGACCTCTGACCCTGACATGGAAAAACACCGACTCAAAATGTGGGTTAAATCCTGCGAGAGCTGCAGAGACCGGTTAATTGTGCTGACTTCTTTAATTATGTTTTTGTAATTCTGTGCACAGAAGGATTGTAGCAGCAAGCTTTGACTCCTTTGTGCTACGCTTTTGCCTTTGAGGCACATGCACATCTTAGCACTTTTCTAAGTTATGTGCATACGAATGAACATCTTAATGTTTTCAGAATTCTGAGTACAGATGAGATTTTAATAAAAACTGACAGGGGATAAAGCTTCCCCATGCAATGTTTTGGGGGTATAGGCTTCTTGTTCAGACACTCCAAACAAAAAGGAAAATTAAATTGGTGCTTAAAAGTAAGGCAACATATTGGTTCTCGGAAGAGAAGCATCTGCTGTCCAGCTGTCCACTGATTAGCCCATTGGTACTTACAGCCCAAGTGCCTTTGGGTCTCTTTCTCTGCTTTTTCAGAAGTAAATTAACGAAAATGTAACAAACACTAGCTGCCCAATCTCCTGGAGTTCGCCCCGAAAAGTGCAGCAGACTGTTAACTTTGCATCTACTCTGCATTTTGATTAAATCCTGTTTTGTGGCGTTCGTAAATTGGATTTAGCCCTCCGCTTGTCATATAAATCAGCCCAGTAAATGTCATTTTGGTTGACAACATCTTTTTATGAGGTAATTCCGACAGATACGTGTAGTCTGATGTCAAAAATAAATTCTTGCTTTTCTAGCTTCCCCTTCCAGACACTATTTTGTGCAGATGAGTCGAGGCGCAGCAGACAAACGATGAAGAACAGAGATGAGTGACAGATGCACAGAGAGCACAGGGAGCAGATCTTATTTTCTAAGGAAGAAAATAGAAGTGTTTGTATTCCAGTGTGTGGCTGACAAAAAAAGAAAGTTGTATAGAGAGATTTTTGGATAGGGAAGGATCTGAGAACTGAATGTGTCCCTGCTGCACCATAATTAGAGCAGGGAACAGTAATTATGTGATGATGCATACAAAATATGCTCCCTGTGCTCTGATAATGATTTCTAACATGCAAACACAAAGCCACGGAGCTGCACTCTGCGTCTACATTCAAGGTAAAATCTCACAGTACTGGAGCACAGCCCTCGTTGTTTATCCTCACTTTGCATGTCAGTGCGTGGCTTTGCTCTTATTTTGGACTCCGTCCCTGCTCCTCTCAGAAGTTCACGCAGACAACAAACATGATTCAATGAGAGTGTCAACAGGAGACGGCACCGATTCTCTTCAAATCATTTTTAGAACTAAAATTTGGTTGATGTAGGAAAAAAAGTATTTGAATCTATAGGGTGTAAATTAGAGGTGGAAGCTATATTTGTGAAATAAGGAAGTGAACATGTCAGACGACATTGAAATAAAAATGGCCTCAACTTGCCTCCATATGAGACCGTTCTGTTTGCCATCATGATTTTGCTGCCTTCTGGGTAGCTGCAGCCTGTGCAGAAACGTAACTTCAAATCAAGTCAAAGCGTTTCTGTCAGACTGACAGTTTGAACCGTTAAGATCAGCAGAGCCAGGCGACGTTTGTTAAAGCAGCATTATCACCCTCATGAAAATGTCATGTTGGAGAAATGTGTGAATCTTCTGCTCTCTTCTGTTCTGGACCCAAATTACAGACAGCAGCTCTAGTTCAGTTACAGTTGTCAGACGGCAGATCCAGATCGCACACTGGCAGCTGTTATATGGCACTATTAAAGGTATTTGCCCCTTTGCAAATGTATACTGTGTATAGATTTTTTTTTTGTTGCCACATTTAAATGTTTCATATCATGAAACACAATTTAATATCAGGCAAAAATAATCTTAACAAATAGAACAACAATTTTTTAAATGATTATTTAGTTTCCTGAGGAAACAAAGCTATATAGTTCAGACTGAAAAAATATCTTTTTTCAAATAATCTTTTTTTAACCCTGTTTAAAAAATATTATTTCTTCCTAAATCTAATTTCTGATTGGGTCACCCTTTGCGGCATCGATTTCCAAAGACTGGCAAAGAGTGTTTTACATTTCTGTGGAGGAATTTTGGCAAATTTGTCTTTGCAGAATTGCTTTAATCCAGTGACATTGGAGGGTTTTGGAGCATGAAGGGCCTGTTTAAGGTTCCTCGACAATATCTTATCTCCAAACTTTCCCTTTGTTTGTTTTTGTGCCATCAAGAGGTGGACTTTCTGATGTGCTTTGGCTCATCGTCCAGCATAATAACCCAAGGCAGCTTCAGTTTGAGGAAACAGAGCAGCCACGCATCATCGGGGCTACCAGTGGGTATCTTTTTTCCCTTTCAAAACAGCTCTTTGAATTTTTTCTGGCTACATCTGTCTGATATCAAAATCATTTCGACTTCTGAGTGGCAAAAATCCCCCCTAAAACCTGAAAGAGAGGAAATCTGTGAAGCGTGAAAGTGCTGTACATGTCTGATGTGTCCCTCAAAAAGGATTATTTTGTGTTGTAGATTTCTGCTTTTAACTTGACTCAACAACAGTTTTCATGTTTTTATAAACACAATTTTCTATAATTCTCACATTAAGACAGATTCAGAAAAGTTGAGGACACGCCCGCACACCTTTTGTGATAAAACAGCTCAATGCTTCATACGTAGGTTTGTTAACACAGATCCCTCATTTATAACAGCTGCTAACAGAGGCTTACCTGATGCTGAGAGGAACAACAGCAATTAACTCACTTGTGCATCAACTTGGCACAACTTCATCATCAAGCAATCCTGATTTATGCAGACTGCTGCTTGCAGGGGACGGTTTACTGTGATGCGTGATAGGAGCATGTGCATATAGAGATCTGCCGGGTAAAGTGGGACTAATCTCATATTAACATGTACCACTGGCTCGGAACTAAGAGGGGGAGCAAATCTGAATAATTCACTTTAAAATAGACCGCTGAGCCCGTGAAGCAGTACACACAGAGTAGCCTTCAGTTAATGAAGAAAATTGCATGCAGCCCCATTCTCGTATTTGACCCTGTGCTTTTTGCTTACATGTATGCAATAACATGCATGGGCGCACAGGCTTGATTCCTCACGCTGCGTAGGAAATGTTAACTTTCATCGAGGTTTGTTACGGCATGAGCGTCAACATTTGTGAGAAAAGCAAGTGCAGGACAACAGTTTCTCCAGCGGCCTCTTTGAAGTTCACCAAGTCGGTCACTGCTTGGCACAGCCTTTGAGAGAGGAATTACAAAGGTGCCAAGTCAAGGCAAATGAAAAGCGCTGTTCAGCTGTCAAGTGCTGAGTGTTTCCAGACTCAGTTGCAGAATATCCTGTGTTGACATGTAAGAATCAATACACACTGTATTACCAAAATTATTCACTTACCCATCCAACTCATTGATTTCAGATGCTGCGATTGCTCCCATGGCCACGTGCATACAATACAGCACCCAGGCATGCAGACTGGTACCACAAACATTTGCGAAGGGAAATATATCACTTTCAGGAGCCCGGTGAATCCAGCGTGGTACCATGCCAGGATGCCACCTGGGCAATGAGTCCATTTTTGAAAATTTCCGTGTTATAAATATGGAATATGTATAAATATTCCATGAAGTGATAGGCTATGAAAAATCAGCAAATGCTAAGGCCCACAGTGGCCAACGTTTACCAACTTCCTGCAGAATCTGCAGCTTAGGGCGTCCAAACGTCATGTGTCCTTCACATCAGCTCTAGAAAAGAGTGAAATGAAATGGGTTTCCATGGCCAGGAAGCTGTATCCAGGCCTTACATCACCAAGTGCAATGCAAAGTATTAGATGATATGGTGGAAAGCAGCAGAATGCTTTCCCAGGGACCGGAACAACAGCGTGTTTTTGCCTTGTTGACAAAATAGACAGGGGATGTCCCCGTTTTTCCTTTGAGAAATCTGGTCACTTTATGCTAAGCTGCACTGGTCAGCTTTAGCTGCATTGTTTCTTACCCAGCTCTGGACGGGGATTGTCCCATTGTGATTCCTGTACTGCCGCACTTGTTCATTTCATCCTCAGATTGTTTTTAATATTTACTCATAAAATCCCTCAAGGTTCTGCTTTTTTTGTTCTACACACTGCATATATAAATAATTTGGGTATAAAGGTTTTATTAACTCAAATATTAAATGTTTTTCACATAATACAATTTTAAAAATGATCTCTGCCTATAATTTAATTATCAGAGCCCCAGTTCTGGGCCCCCTCTCTTTCCTGGGCTAGGGACACCACACCCCTTGTCAGTGGGCGTGGTGAAAAATATGCTGCCACTGGACTCTTGAGCAGTGGAGTCATGTTCAATGGAAAGACAAATCATGTCCTTCTGTCTGGCAGTCCAGTGGGTGAGTGTGGGTTTGGCTGTTGTCCCACTGTGAAGTTTGGTTTAGAGGGGCTTATGGTCTGGAACTATTTTTTTAGGATGCAAGCTCAGTTCTAGTGAAAGGAACTCAGTGGTTCAGCACACCACAAGCTTTTGGAACATTTCATATTCTCACTTTTGCAGGACCAGTTTGTAGAAGGTTCTTTCCTGTTCCAACACGAGCGCACAGCTGTGCACAAAGTAAGGTCTATAAAGACCTGGAAGATCTTATTGAAGAATTTGCTGTAGAAAAAAGATGATTGACCTGCACAAAGTACTGACCTCAAGTTGACAGCAAATGTTTGGTGGTGAGTTACAGTACAGGCTACTGTTCTCGTCCAATATCGGTGTCTGACCTCAAAAATGGGTTTCTGGATGAATAATCATAAAAACCCAAGAATGTGCGCCGGATCCTGGAGGAAAGTGCATCCAGAAGAGTTAACGCTGTTATACCTGCATCGGGTGGACCAACATTGGAAAGGGTGGGAGGTTAGCATCACCTTCATGTGAACGTGTGTGTGTGTGTGTGTGTGTGTGTGTGTGTGTGTGTGTGTGTGTGTGTGTGTGTGTGTGTGTGTGTGAATGTAAGTGACCCAATACTTTCGACAATTTGGTGCAATATGGTGTGCACTGATGTAGAACAAGAAACAAGATCAGAAATATACAGCTGATGTTGCTGTCATGTTTAATTCTCCATGTGGCACTCTAGTGGTATGAAATTTGCTTCTGCTGCAGTTCAACACTATATCACACAGACAACCTAGTAAAAAGTAAAAATCTAAGAAGGCAGCTTAAAAAAAAAAAAGGAAAATCCAGGAAAGGAGGGTTTGGAGTGAGGCTTTGTCTGTGGCTTTAGGGAATTTATTACAGTCGTTCTAAATTCCCCTACCCTGCTTTTTTGCTGCTTGGTTCCAACCTTGGTTGAAACACATTTTTCCCCCCTCTGGCCGCTGAACCATTTCTAAAGTTTGACCTTCATCTCTAGCCTCCACGTGTGGGCTCTGACTGAGTTCCCCTGCAGTTTATCAAGGTTAGTCCTCACCTGCTGCTGTACAGTGGTTGGCGCATACCTGTGGGAAGAATGTTGGTAAATATTTCCCAAAATGAAAAATGTCACCGTGAACGTAAAAATGTAATCACTATGATGATCCCCATTTATTTTTGCTGCTTTATTCAGACCAAGAAATAGAATTTACAAGTTTTAAAATCCCGTTCTGCATATAAACATCCTCAGTGGGGAAGCAACAGACTGGAAGGAGATAAAAGGATCTGCCAAATATAACTGCAATGATTATTTCCTCTTTAACATGTTGTAAAAAGGAAAAAACAACAACTAACAAACCCACAAATATAAAGCTGGTATGTCAGACCCTCAACCCCGATTTAAACGTCTTGAAGCCACATCCACCAACCGGGACATTCAGATCAGAACCACAAGCTCAGACCTTTAACCTAGATTTTGACACATCATAACCACAAGCTTCATGTTATATATATATATATATATATATATATATATATATATATATATATATATATATATATATATATATATATATATATATATATGTATATATAGCTGCCCAAATGATAAATAGATACAATCTGTATGTTACTGATTTTAGATATGAATGCAGCTATTTAGTTACGGCCTCAGAGGTTAGTCAGAGAGCATTGATGAAAAACCAACATAGTGAAATCCAATGAACACAGCAGGTCAACGAGAACAACATGGAGAGGATTAAAGCAGGATTAAAACAATATTCCAAGCTCAAACATTTTGAGTGTGCACTGTCCAGTCCATGCTCTGCACAATGAGTATGGCAGAACTGCAAGCCTATAGGAAATGGTATGGTAAACTTACCAAAAAGCCTACGGTTTCTCCATTGGAGCTACAGAGATCCCAAGCTGCAATGGGCCATTCTGTGCACAGGACAATTGTTGGCTGTGCTCTGCATGAAACAGGTTGTCATAGAAGAGAGGCAAGTTAAACTGTTGAAAGAAACCCATAGGAAGTCCCCTTTGGTAGTTTGCCACAAGCTACAATATGTCAGGGATGTGGCAAACATCTGGGAGAAGGTGCTCTCATCAGATGACAGCAAAATATAGCCTTTTGGCCTCCATGCAAAGCACAATGTGATGCAGAAAACTAGCATGTTGAATACACCATCCCTGTCAGGAAACACGGTGGAAGCAGCTAAATCCAGTGAAGGATTGTTTTCAGCAGAATAAGGAAAATCATGTGGGTGGAACAGACAATTAATGGAGCAAAACAGATGGTAACCCTAGAAAAAACCTGTTTAAGGGTGCTTAAGACTTGAGAATGTGACTGAGGTCCACTGTCTAGCTGCATGACAGCTGAACGTAAGCAGCCAAATCTAGAAAATAGTTCAGATCAAAACTTGTTCCTGTGAATGGCCCAGTAGAAGTCCAGACTGAAAATCAATTGGGAGTATGCGGCAAGACTTTAAAGCTGAAGCTCAGACTCCATCCAGTGTGAATGAGCTTGAGCTATTTTGCAACAGAATGGGAAACATTTTAAGTCTCTAGATATTTAATGCTAGTAGAGAAATGGTCCAAAAGAACTTCAGCAGAAGGTGGTCCTTCATTGTATCGACTGAGGGGTGCTGAATACAAATTTATCTGCATGAAAAACATTTGAATATCATTCATGTCCATCTTCCAGCTTTAATTTATTCCAATAAAAACCCAAGTTTGTGTTAACAGCAGTGATGAAATGTAGAAATGTTCTGGGGGATTTAACACCTCAGCAAGGTACTGAATAAACATTAAATGGTAAATGGTAAATAATAATAAACATTACTCAGCTGAAAAGCAAAAGACTGGAAAATGGACATTTCTGCCTTTGGTGTAACAATGCAACTTGTTGTTTTTAGACCAGAGCCATCTCTGCTTTAGAGTGATGAACAAATAGCATTTCAGAAAATATTTAAGTCACCCTGATAAAGCAACTGGTGATTGGTTCACACCATCAAGGTCAGACCTGTAAGCATGAATGGCATAAATGGAGGTACACCACTGACCAGCTAACCTTGCCTGCAAGCTGAATTCTCGCGGTATTTTTCCATTCACAAACACACGACAATCCATCTCAACCATTCCAGGACCGAACCACGGTTTGAGCCAATCACGTTGCAGTATTATGGTTTAAGGCGGGGGATTACAGCTGCGACAAAAGCAAGAGCTACCGAGCCCACAGACAAACCAAAATAAACGTAGCTGCTGCTGTCACATATCTTTGTTCAGAATCCATCGTTTCATCTTTGAAAGAAGAACAACAAGAAGCGTTTTGCTCATTTTTGGATGGCAAAGATGTTTGTGCCCGCTTACAACGTTTTCATTTGCTACTGTGATAGGCTAAAAGCAAACTTTGGTAGGCGGGGACTGGGTGTCTCTTCGCCTAATCAGCTTGGAAAGGTCTGCTGAATGTCCCTCCTTTACCCAAACATATTGGATGGGAGCAGACCCAGATTGATAAAGTGCTACACTTTATCAATCTGGCTGGCCAGCTTACTGACCGGAGACCATTCACTGATTTCAGGGTGTCAAATAATCACACCGTGTTTAACTTCTGTGATTTGCGCCCTTAAAAGTAAATTGTTCAGAGCACATAGTTAAAGCAATGTTATGCTCATGCTGACGATTGCACAAAACCCGTCTTCTAATTTCAGATAAAAGAACAGGGGAGTAATTTTGTGTGCATTTCGCCTACGCTGTAAACCAGCACTTGAGAGGATAAAGGGCTTGAACAGGAACCTGCTAAAGTGTTTCCACCGACACCTTTGATGTTGGCTTAGCTGCCGGGAAGGACGTGACAGAGGCCTAAAACGAATGAGATCCTTAATGGAAAAAGACCCCTGCAGCACCTCCAAACCTCCCTGAGCCGACGTGAGGGCAAAAAGACTGTGTGGCAAAAAAAAGAGAAAAAAAAAGGAAAATAATATAAAAATCCTGCAACCATAAGGCATGTCATTCAGTCTATCTCTTTGCGTTCAGATTACTGTCTTCAAAGGGGCCAATTTAAATGCTAAAAAAGGCAAATATGCTGGAAGAATCTCCTGGAGTAAGACCAAAAATGGGTTCAAAGTAGCAGCAAAGGCAAAGTCACATATGACGCAGGAATGTTTTTGTGCGAGAGAACTTGTCAGTATAAAAACTCAAAGATCATTTAACCTCATCTACACAAGAGGCTTTAGATTTTCCCTTTCTATATCGCAGTCCTTCTCAATTTGAGGATCAGATCAGTGCGCCATGAAAGACCTTATGTCCCTGCCTACTGTTAAATTAAATAATTTTGATTTAAATCACAGGCACTCGTCGGCCGGTACAACCCCTCTCGTGTTTGGTGGGACCTGATTTATCTCTGGCTTGTCATGATGTGTTACAACACATTAAGATGGCTCTAATGGCTTCTTGCATTACTCATGACTATTACTTTATCATTCTGTAGCTCTCAGTGAGATACATAAACTACTCACTTATCATTAGCGGGGGATGGGGGTTGGGTTACGATGTGAGATGAGCGGGGATGGAAGCTGTACCTTCGCCGTGGTTTCAGGGTTGAAGGATTTTCACCATCTGTAGTTGTCAAATTTTCTCATCCCTGCTCACTTTAGGCCTTTCAGAATTTATTACCGGCCAGCTTTTTAATGGGATCTCAGCAGCTCTGTCTGTAACGGTGCCCTTACCTCACCTCAGACAAAAAGCAAGATAATTTAACCACTGAGATGTTTGAGAAATATTCAGTCCTCACATATTTTACTCCAACAAATATAAAAAGAGAGCCTTACTGTTGTGTGTTTATAATTTATTTACTAAGAGACAAAAAACAACAACAGTGTTAACTTTATAAAAGAATAAATAGGGCTTTCTTATTGAAGGGTGATCTGCAGGCCCTTTCCCTGGATGGGCTTTCTTTAACCTCAGCTTTAAAAAAAAAACCTGAGAGAAACACATGTGAAACTGATGCAAAATGTCAACAATAAAAAAATGTTGACGTAGAGTCACAGTCACCCAGGGCAGAACGATCCTAAACGCTTACCTTGATTTCTTCTCTTGTTTCTTCAGTCCTGATAACTGGCTAGAAGTAGCAGGCTAATAGATTGCAGAACAATCACACTAATAGGGCCGTTCATTTCACTAACAGGACCGTTAAGGTCACATAAGTCACTACGCCTACCTGTTAAATTGATTTAGGACACGTCAGAGGACATGTTTAAATCGTCAAGTCACAGCAACGCAAACACGGAACCCAAAGCAGGGTTGTGCCAGTGACTCGTGCCAGTGTGGGACCCTAAAAGGCCCATTTGAAACCCCAGCAAGCCAGAGAGAAAGGCTCTAACACCTGCATATATTGACAACGAACATTGTTAATTTGTCTTTGTTCAAGCCATTGGCTCGCCAAGGCATCAGTCAGCTTCTGCATTACTAGTGGCAATCTATACCAGATCTTCGGCCTTTAATGAAATAGAAGATTGTTTTCAGCATTTTCTTAAATTACTCTGATTAATAACAAACGTAAAATAACTAGGTTTGTGTGTTATTGAGGAACACAGGTGGATGGTTTGGGTTCTAGCAAAAGGCTGAATTCATGATTAAACCACAGTGAGCTTCTCATCATTCATCTCTTCCGAGTTTGCTGGGATTAGTCACGTCCAAAGTGCAGCCTGGGGGCCATTTGTGGCCTCTGTAATAATTTTTTCGTGGCCCCACAGCTGCATTTCGAGAGCGATTTGGCCAATCAGCACAGGTGGCTGATGCCGATGGAAACCTTTTGTTTTTTATTAGGGCAAAATTATTACCGACATTTTAAAATATAACCATTAAAAATGTTAAGTATAACACAAAGGATTAATCTTTTACATAATAACCACACGTTTCACATTCTCTTTAATTTCATAGGAAATAGGACCACATGTATCCAATGACGTGATTACTCAAATGCACACTTTTGTGAATTAAAACCTGCTTTAAATTAAACAAAAACCTTGGTCTATTTGGAAGACCCATTTGCACCCAAAATTTTAATTGCTCAGTGATGCGATAAGATTTTGCTTTAACATTTATTACTTTTTTTGTTGGGATACCATCCAGTAAAACTGATCGTCCTGCGGCTAAACACACACACACCATGGTGGCTCCACTTCTGTACTTTTGCTTTCAAATTTATTTGCGATCATTATTGCCAACATGCCTCCAAAATTCCAGGTGTGTTCAGGAACTATAATCTGTTTTTTTTTTTTTTTTCGTTTTTTCTTTTTGGAGAAACAGCTTCTTTCTCTCTGAGTGGCCTTATTCCCTGTGTCAGTACATGACTTGTTTCACTGTGGACAATGAAAAAGCTTCAGGCAGCATCTTATTTCTCTGCATTGTATTTTGCTTTTGTTCTGCAGTTGATACCCATGTTCATTGCTTTGACACAGAAACCATGTTGTTCCTGAACAGTACGATGGCTGCACAGTCCCATGCTGTTTTACTTACGTGTAATTGTTTTTGACTCAACCATCTACAATCCATAAAGCATGTGGTTGTTGAGCCTGGAACTCATATTTTATTTGTTAAGACGGATGAAATAAAAGGGTTTAGGGTTTACACCTTTATTCAGTCTTTAATCTTTGCCAGTGGGCTGATTTCCTACCAATAGTGATTTTGAGTCAACGGCTTGAGGCAATTATATCAACTAACTGTGACCCAGCTCCCACTGCTCTGCCTGTCTGTCCATCCATCGGTCAAATCTCTTTCATGAAACATTCCCCTGTGACGCTGTTCCCCAGATCCGCTGTAATTACACCAGAGCATCCAGTTGTCTCATTAGTATGTGTGACAATGTGTGTGTGCTTCATTCAACTCTGTGAATCCTCACTAGACACCAGCTAAAGCTTACCGTTTTGACCTGATTTTCACACCTTGGGTGTTTGTGTGCTGTGGCTTTTTTTGTGTGTGTGTGTGCAGGTCCCCTGTGAGGCTATTGTGAAAATTGTACATTTGTCTCCGATACTGTGTTTCAACTGCACTAAAAATAGCATGAATACAGTTAAAAAATAATGAAAATGCAGAAATGCTTGTGCCCGTTGTTAAGTACAAATCCATGGAGAATCTGGGATGCTTCCAGCTTGTTTTTGCTTCTAAAGCTGATGTACCTTGTTAAAGTGCATGTCATCGTGAAACACAAGGAGATGGAACATCGTGGTGTTTTTAAGTAGCATAATGATTCAAAGCAAATGGTCTAATCATCGTAGAAAGGGCTCCCTTGGCACAGAATCAGCATTCTGTCATGGTCATCACAGTCTCCAGAGCTAAATCCTGGAGAGAAGAGAGCATCAAACCAGCATAAGCGAGCATAAGAGAGGATCCGGACTCAGGACAATGTTTAAACGCCCCAGCCTTGTGAGTATTATTCACAGTTAGCAGTATAAAGTGTTACCAGCAGGGGAGCCAGTAATTGCGGTATGATGAAAGGTGAAATTAAACTACTATCTGTCATGCATTAATGTTTTTTTTTTATTCAAACTCCACTTATAAAAAAATCAAGCTTCACTTATAACACAGAACTAAGTTATGTTCAATTTTGAAAAAGAGAGTGACAAGATCAGATTTCATTTAAGTTATTCATTATTTGTAGCGCCGCTGAATATTCTGGCTGTGATGTTTGCTGTGACATGATATCCTCAGGGCCAGTTGTCGAAAGCCCTGTTGATGAAAAGGTCTTATAAATCATTAAGAGATTTTAAAAAATATATAGCCTACTCAAAACAATAACAGGACTAGTGTTTAGTATCAAGAGGAACAGTTTTGCTCTGACTTCTTTGTCTGGCCTTAAAGGTTATGTGAGGGGAGGCAGTGTGCCAGTGAGAGGTACATGCATAGTATTACTGTGACAAAACAGCTCTCAGATGACAAAAGCTATTTATACAAGCAAAGGGTAATAATTCATCCCAGATCTAACCTTCCTCTGGTCCTGGAAACACAAAGTCCTTGTGATCTCGAGCTGGCTCCACGACTGAATACACAAGAAAAGTTGGTTGTAATCATCCTTTCGGATTCACTTATTATGCTCATCAAGCTGTACCAAAGGTTTGTTAATGCTATGAGCCAGGCTGGCTCAGACATGCGATGTAGACGTTCTCTCAGCAGGAAGGTTTTTCCACACAAAGTTTCGTTTGAGAACGAAAAAGGAGCAGGTGGGGGGTAAAAAAAAATGGGACAAAGCTGCAGGAGAGGAATAAAGATTAATCAAACCTAAATAGTTTTAGAGAACTTTTGGAGGCAGCAGAAAATCGCAGTATATACCCCATCTGAGTAGTGAATCGGATGCCATGAAATAACCGAGCAGAGGTATGGAGTATTTAATTAGATCTCTGTGATTAAAATCATCACAGAGAGGCCCGCAGAGAGCGACAGGCAAAACTAAAATTCACAGACTGCTAGCAGTAAGGAAGTTTGTTGGGAATAATTTCATTATTATTGATGGTTACAGGATTTATTGCCTCTGTCTGGCAGCTTTAATTGTGTAAAATCAGAGTGAATCCAGAGAATCCAAGCCAGTGGTGTCCTACCACGACCTTGTGCTCGCATTACATCAGAGCCCATCGCCTTATTTCAGACCTTCGCATACTACTGCTGTCAGCAGACATACTGATATAATTAGAACAACAAACTGGGTTCTCATTTTCTCTCGCCTTTTCCTCTCAACGTCTCCTCCACTCTGCCTCCTTGATTAGTTCCTCTCTAGATTTTTGCCTGTATGTCTGACATCAAATCGCCCTCTGTCACTATTTCTATGTCAAATAAATGATTGGCAAGGGTGAGCTTTCACATTATTGCATCACAATGTTCAACTCTTACACTATCGACCGCAAAGCACATAATAACTATAATGAATAATCTAGATTTGCATATATTGTTCTCCAGGCTGATTCCACAGAGTCTCATTATCTGTCATTTAGAGTAGTAGCATCCAGGTTTTCTGTGCATTGCTACTGCAACGTAGATTTCAATAGGCCCAGCATCCACTGCCAGGAAAAGGTGTTCATACAATTTGACAGTTAGAGCATTAATAAGAGATGCAGCTAACAGGGCCCATTATAACTCTGGAGGAGCTGCAGAAACAAACAGCTCACAAAGATGAATCTGTCACCAGTACAACTTTAAGTTGTGCATGCTGCAAATCTGGCCTTTACAGAGCAGTGATATTAAGAAAACCATTGTTAAAAATCAGAGCAATAAAAAGTCAAAGTATTAAAGTTTGCCATAAACTAAGTAGTGAGCACAGTAACCACAGGAAAGACGGTGTTCATGTCAGATGAGACCAAAACTGGATGTTTTGGCCTATGTCCAAAACACCATGTATGGTGGAAAACTATGGGGAAACTTTGGGAGGTGGGGATTCTGTAATGATCAGAGGGAAAGGACCCAGAATTCAGCCAGACCAGCAGAGGTTTCTTTTAAAAGAAGCTTTTTAATCACAAAATCAAAAGAACAGGGGACAAATCCAAACTGGCTGTCAAAACAAAAAGATGACATAAAAAATAAACAAACGAGCAGGGCAGACAAGGCAGGAACAGACCGGACAGAATGGCTCAGGTTTCTGGACGAAAAGGGGTCAAAAAGCAAACCAACGTACAGAATTCACTGGAGGAGACTCACCCAAACTCAACAGGGCAACCTGGCACTGATGTCTGGTCTCAGCAGTTTATATGGAGGTTGAATCAGGTGAAACCGGTGAGAGGTGATTGCAGCAGGGGTGGAGTCAGGCAGGTGTGCAGAGTAAGTAATTAGACCAGACATCAGTGCTGAGGCTCAAAACAAGAACAGATCAAAAATTCAAACCTAAACTAAGAAGCTTCTGAAGACATAACTAAAACAGTAAACAAGAATCCAGACTAGACATAACTCAAAAAACAGCCAGCTAATAAAAGACAGGAGAGAGAAGGAAAACTAAAACTAACATTAACCAGAACAGAACTCAGAATATTACAGATTCGTCTCTTTAGCTGACGGATAGAGCTAAATACAGGTCAATCCTGCATCACATTTGTTAACTACACATTGTATGGGGCATTGTGTTGAGAAGATTTATTCATAAACAGTAAAGAACACAGAGAGAGCAAAGAGAGCTGGAAGTTAGAAAATGGTTCAGGGGTGAGAGCAACAGAAGAAATCAGCAAGGAAATTGAGAGTTTAAAATAAAGTAGATGTGTGATCAGTGACATGAAAAATGGTATAGTACAATCAAAAAAACTGAGAAGATAAGAATAGCCTAACAAACAGAATGAACACAGAAAGGGTTGAATAAAAAACAAAAGTTGGTCTACCAACCAAACGAAAAATTACTAACATTATTATAAAAGTCTAAACCAAAATACATGGAGAACAGAACAAAAGAAAGAACTGAACTACACATGGAACACCCTACGTCACAATAATAGACAAACCTAAACAATCCAAACGCAAACACCCACAGGTCATTACCACCTGGAAGAAAACCTGCCACAAGAGGCTTAAACACCTCAAGTTTGGAAACAATGTTACAAAGTATTTTGTGTTGGTCTATGACACAAAAACTCAATAAATTACTCTGAAGCTTTTAGTTCATATGAGTACGAATTAATTTGTAAGGTGTTTTAAATGGAGTATTTGTGTTTTTTTTGTTTAAATTACATAAACAACTTTTATTTTATCAATATTTATCAAAGAAAACATGCCATAACTCATGGAAGTACAGTATCTTCCAAATGGGTTTTTCACTTCTTCATAAATGTCCAAACTGCATGGTAGATTTACCTGATTTACGGAGGGACACAGGGACAGAACAAATTGGCACAGAACAGATTTATTCAGCAGACTTTCTCTGTGTCAGACAGGCTAGGGTCAGGTTCAGGAAATCGACCCAGCTAATGGGGCAATCCGGGTACTCAGGGTCAGGCGGGCAGGAGGTCAGAGCCAGGGAATCCAATAAAGGGCTGAAGGGGGACAGGCAAGGGCAGGTGGATTTTGGGAAGCGCCACAACTGCATTTGAAGAAAGATTTGGTCCACCGGTCCTCCATAGCAGCACAGGTGGCTGATGCAGATGGAAACTTTTTGTTTTTTATTAGGGCAAAATTATTAGAGACGAGTTGAAATCTAACAATCAAAAATGTTAAGGATAACACAAAGTATTCATCTTTTAATAACCACACTTTTCACATTGTCTTTAATTTCATAGTAAATAGGACCTCATATATCCAGTGATAGATGATTACTCAAATGCACACTTTGGTAAATTAAAATCTGCTTTGAAATCATTTGTTATGAATTTAAGGCAATGGAAGGACACGTGTGCAAGAAAAAAAAGTAGGTTATAGTTCATATCAAGAATTTCTTAAAAAATGTCCTTAAAGTGTAACTCACCCTCGTACCGGAGTCTTACTCCACCCACATCTGATATTTGAAAACTGCATCTGAAGGAGGCGGTGCCAGGATGACGAGGCGACATGCGGGGGATGAGAGCTACTGGAACATGGTAAATAAATGCTAAATAAACTAACTGAATGCTAAGCTAATAGATCACTAACCTGAAAATTTATAGAAAGCTCATAAAGCCTACTATTTCAGCTCCAACTCGCTATGGAGGCATGAGACGGAGCTGCAGTTATGAAATCAGGTCAAAACGGTATATTCAAATGCAGTACACACATTAAACACAAGAATGGCACTACACCGATGGTTTCAGACACCAAAGCGGGATTTCAACGAATGAGCAGTAAATTGTCAAGATAATGACCGGGACATACTTAAGACATCCACTATAAGACAACCATGTATGCAGTTTATTGGCCAAAAAAAGTCAAGGTGAGTTCCACTTTAAATTTTAATCTTACATCTTGACTCTCTCCATAGAAGTTAATTAAATGTATTTGCAACAAAAAAGATAAAAACACATAAAAGGCACATAGTAAAAGCGTTATGCCAGAAACATTTTCTCAGGAATTGAAGGATCCCCGATGAATAAAAACTAAACAATAAGTTGATAATTTCTTGGTAGTATTTCCTTTTTATAGTTGGATACAGATGACTAAGGTAAATTACATGTTATTTAAAAAGGTGTTTGGAAATAATTATTTCAGCAGGGATTTACAAATCCGTTAAAGTTTCCACTTCATGGCATCAGATTAGCTGATTGCAGTCAATTCCTGAAACCTTGTAGGTGAATGTTTTAGTTTAGAAATCTGTTGGTGGCTTCATGTAGAATAAGGAGTTTGAGTGTTTTTGAGGTGGAGGTAAAAAGGCTAGATGGTCGAGTACAGACTGTTCTAAAAAGAAAAGTCCCTAAACTAACAACCAAAAATCTAGAGGAACCACAGAATCAGTCTGAATGACCAGCCCACAGATATTGATGTGGAGGAGGATATAGTTTTTTGGAGCTGCTGGGGCCTTGGTAGGTCTTCCCCTACCTGAGCTGTATATAAAATAGAAATGTTTTGACACGCCTGTGAAGTTTGTTATCTGAAAAACAGCTTTTGGCTTTAGTACAAATATCTGGAGTTCAGAAGTTTGCCTGCTTACTGATTAAAATTGTACTGTGCTGCATATCCAGCAGCACCTCAGAAGAAGCAGCATTGAAGGAAATTATCAAAAAGCATGCTCCCCTCAATTTAATGTGATAATTTATGAAATATAACATAACACTGGCTGGTGAAGGGATTCCAAGGATGGCCTGTGTTGTTGCTTAAGCAGTTTCTGTGTTTCTCCATGTTACTTTCTTTTAAATTGCCATTCATGCATTTCTATGCCTCGGTTTTTGTTTATGCTCTTGAAGTGACCTTGATTATTTGTGTTTACCTGTAACTCCTGTTCTATGGTTTTATAATCAGCCGCACAGACATGCTGTTAAAAGTGACTGTCCAGCTTTTACCCCTTTTAACTTCCTGCCCTCAGATCCAATGTGACACACAAAGTGCTGCTGCACAAGATCCGAGTTGGCTTCTCACTTCACCCTAATCTGCACGGCCTCATCACGGGGCAAATGCTGCTGTCTCCTCCAGCGATGCCATGACACAACCACACGTAAAAATCCAAACAGCCGCCTCATTCCAAGCAGTCACGAAGCTCAATAGCTATTTCTGTTTTCAGTGAACACATGATTCATCTCTGTGTGTCTGTTGGTTTCCCATGTAGAGTCATCCCCTGTCTCCTGTGTGACCTCCATCCCTCCATTCTAAACCAATCATCGCTTTTCAGGGTCTGTGATCAGATTCATGCAAATTGAGTTTTCATAAAAGATTTGCTGAATGTTATCAGGTGACTGAAGTGTGTTGTTTATTTTGACATTGTTTGATGTAAATACATTATCTCTGTAATTAGCATTATTATGTTATGGAAGTTACATATCTATCAAAATGAAGACTGGTAGATAGATAGATAGATAGATAGATAGATAGATAGATAGATAGATAGATAGATAGATAGATAGATAGATAGATAGATAGATAGATAGATAGATAGATAGATAGATAGATAGATAGATAGATAGATAGATATTGTGGCATTGATTTTTGAGGATAGGGAAATAAAAATCATTTGGTCACTAAACTTTGTCAAGCAGAAGCAAATCAACGTATGTAAATGGTAAAATCTATGGAAACCACTGATCCAAACTGTTGAGCTGTCCTTCAGCTTGTGTTTTTAGGAGGTAGTGTAGCCTTATTTACCGTGACTAATCTAATGGAGGAGAAACCAGGGGAGGGTCAGTGTTAGCAGCTGTTAATGGAATGGTAATAAATTATATAAGCAAAGTGTCCTGTGTTATTACTCAAGCAGCAGGTAATGAGAAGTTGATATTGACATTTTATAAACTTTGTAAACGGTGTCATCATTACGGTTGGTGTTAAACCAGTGCAATTCTAGATACATGTTTAGCTATATAAGCAGATATGTTCAGCTTGTTATAAATGGAAATGTTATTTGTAAATGAGATACAACAAATTTAGGTGTCTCAGATACATTATCCGAATGCTGCTGTGATTTGTATCAGCCATTTCTGAATGCCAAGAGGCACACATTTGAAGGTCATGTTTACAGCTGTTTGAAAGGACCACACAGTCGCTTTGTGACCCATATAAAATGGAGAGAAATGTACCCCAATAAACCCTAATGCATTATATACTTTGTTGGATTGTTAGCAAAACTCTGCCAGATGCAGTGATTTTCTGTTCTAATGGCTCTCTGGAAGCTGCTTTCACAAGCTACTCATTTTAGAAGTACTCTAAAAAGCACAAACAATTTGATAAAATTATTATTGCTGGATTCAGCTCTGATTAATCTTAGAATAAACAGCTACATTTTTCATAGTGTCCCACTATAGTTTACCAATATTTTCTGATACCACAGTCAAGCACAAAAAAAGGGGGGTTCGGTGCTCAAACAAGCAGCAAGAGGCGGGAACTGGTCCAGGCTCCAAAGAGAACGCAGTTTATCTTTACTCGGTTCTTATGATTGCATGATCACATTAAAAAAATAGTGTGATTACCTATTTGTTTAGAAGACCTTCTGACAGCAACGATAACAAACTTTAATCATCCGTCTAACCAGTGAAGCTGTTCAACAAGATTTACACAGTAGATTAGAGGTTTTCATAATTGGGGTCATGACCTCATCATGGTGTTGAAAAACATTAATTAAGAAGTGTTATAATGATCTTTAGAAATCAAATTACTGTTAAAATGATTGCTGATAGCTTATTAGATTTGCTCTTTCTGATGCTTTCATTAGTCAAAGTTGCACTTTTTTTTATCAAATAGAACTTTCAAAATCCTTAATCAGAAGCTCTCTGTAGATGCTTGTATACTGTGTGCTTCTCTTTGTGAACTCATGATCTGTTTGAATGGGCCATCGAAACAACATTCACTCTTTTTTAAAATGGGTTTTAAAGGTTATTTCACACACCTCTGATTTTCATATTCTAAACCCTTTTTTAAACTGTGCAAGATGTATCAAGAAGGTATGGCACTAACTTCACAAAACTGTTTTCCAATGCTTCATATTTACCTAGTAGTCATCCTTCAAAAGCTTCTGTAGTTCTGTTAATCTGCTAGAAGACAAAAGGGCTACCTTCACACTGCAGAGAGATGCGACCCAAATACGATCTTTTAGCCCATATGCGACATATCCGTCTTTTTCACATCAGTATGAACGGCCCAATTCCGATCTTTTTACCCCCCAAAAAATCCAATCTGTGACACTTAAATATGTGGCACTAGTTCGGATATGTATCAGATTATTTTCAAAGCGTCCGCCCTCTGAATGGTCATGTTGCATTTTATCCGTCTGTGACGTCACTCTCCTGTCTCTCACTATACATCCACAAACTGTAGCATCTTACTATGGTGTGGATCTTAATATTATCAGCTCCCCTTGCTCAACAACTTTCTAATACTAACAAGTTTTCTTTTTGTTTTGTTTTTTACAAAACTTTATTGAACACTTCTAAAAACAATTACATTCCCCATTACGTCTGCAGACAGTGCGCTGCTCTGTGACGTCTCCTTCTGTTATCTGTGCATGCGGGTCGCTTTGCAGTCTTGAACCGTTCTGACATGTTGGCGCTCACATTTAATAGTAATATGAACGGCCACCTCAGCAAAAAACTGGAATTGAGCATTAAGTGCAGTGCAGTTACATTTAGTATAAAACTAAATTTTTAGGTTTAATTTTATTTTGATCAGAATCAAAAACATTTTGTAGAACCATCCATGGCAAACACAAACAGCCATGCAATCCCTCCCCCCCCCCCCCCCCACACACACACACACATACACACACTAGGTCCTTAAATAACCCGACATGCTTGTTTTTGGACTTTGGAAGGAAACTGGAAGAAGTGGAGAAAACAAACATAAATGCACATGGAGGTCATTCTGCACAGAAAGACCCAAGGCCAGATTAAGGTCAGTGACCTCCTAGCTGTGAGAGAAACAACACTCTACAGTGTTGCCAATGCTTCAAAAGCAATATCACAGGGAGCCATAAAACCTGTAAGTATTGAACGGTTGAAACATAAATAAATCTTAATTGGCCTTTCCATGGCCCAGACTTTTATGTTTCTTTTGGAGTAATGGCTTCTTCCTCTGTGAGTGGCCTTTCAACCCTTGTCAATACAAAACTTATTTCACTATGGATAATGACACACAGGTTCTACACTTTTGCTTCTGGTCCAGGGTTGATTAGTACGTTTCGCACCAAACACGTTCATCTTTGGGATTCGGAGTTCCCTCTTGTTTTTGAATAGTGTGATAGCTAGACTGTACTATGCTGTTCCTTCATTAGTATAGATATTTGAACATATAAATGTAGCAGGTTAGGAAATTGTAATTGCAAATCTGAAAACTGTAACTAAGGATGCAGTAAAACCGTAGAGATCAGAAATTCTGTTTTTTTTTTTTATAATTCTCTGTTCAAGATCTTTGCCATTTTTTCTATGTTGTTACAACCCTTAGAAAGTGTGTAACCCAAAATATAGGATAAAAACAGAACCCAACAACTTTAAGGGACGATAGGATTTACGCCCATCTAGTAGTTCGCTAAATGAAATCCAAAGACTCAAAAGCAAAATTAGACAAAATTATCATCTGGGCTTCTCTAAATTGTTTGAAGGCATAATAATTTTACAATAAAACTCCTGAATTTGAATTAAATGACAAACAATTCTTAGTAAACAAATAATTCTGGTAATCCCCGACAGACCTAAAACAGGAACATTTTAGTTTGTCACAGTGTCAGATAGTGAGAAAAACGGTTATGTGCCTCTTTTTTGTTTACAATGTACATATGTAGATATCTGGTTTTAACTGTAAATGAAATAGTTAATCACCTTTCATTTAGATGTTTTACAATGTCATCGCATCATGCTATAAATAAACTTCATTTATACCCAGAAAACAATTGTGCTTAAACATCATGTGGTCATTCCTAAAGATAAAAGAAGACAACTGCTCCTGCAATTCCTGGATTGTTGCCTGTATTAGATCCCTTGGCACTTTTAAAGGAACATTAAAGACGCAGCTTAATTGAACAACCTTATAAGGCAGCTAAACTTGTTGTAGGACAGCTATTCACATATTTAATACTTTTTTTCTGGATGATTAAGCATTTTTCTGCACTAAGCCTTTTTACTTTTTTTCAAATGTGGTCCTGAAATAGAATGCTTTTCTTCAAGGTTGTTTAACATAGGATTGTCTTCCCTTCTAAACTACCTCTACTGCCTTTCTAGCTGTGGGCACTGTATCAAGTAAATAAAGCATAGATTTCATAAAGCTATTTTTAAAACTTTAATCTTTTCTGGGTAGTTTTCCAGCCAAACCTTCTCCAGTCATTCCAAGCAACTGCTAGAAGATCCCAGGAAATAATTTATTTCTCTGCAAGTGGGTCACCAAGCAGCTGTGGAAGGTGAAATATTGAGATGCATTAAGTCATTGGTAGCTTAAGGATGGGAAGCTGTGAGCTTAAAGAATGTGTGGGAGTGCATCAGCTGAGGTGTGGACACGTATGGATGTGTTTATGTGTGTCGGTGTGTAGGTTGGTGCGGCACAATCTGTGTCTTTAATAAGTTAGGGCCGCTGGAGTCCATGGTTTAATTAAGAGAAGGAAACAGATTTAGGACTCGGCAGCTTCATGCTGGTCCTGTCCTTGGACACATAGAGGATGCCCTTGGATGTTTTATGAAACACATGCAAGCAGGGAAAAAGACCGGCACTTAGCACAGCAAGCATACAGAGAAGGAGATTTTAGATAAAAACAGAAAGGGCAAATGAAATGAAAAAAAAAAAACAACTTTGTGGGGAAATAAAGAATTGCAGAGTAGATGAAAATAAATGAAGATTTTTTTTAACAGCCTGGCTGTAGTAACATCTCAGGATTTAAGAGAAACTATTCATAACATGGAGGGTTTTAGAAAGATTCAGTCAAGCCTTGATAAATGGCAAACCGATTTTTCTCTGCAGCTGCAGTTCAAGGCCAGACATTTTTTCTAAACAAAACCAAAATGATAAAAATGAAGCAAAAATATTTGTGTAGATAAGACTCCACTCACAGGCCTCTGCTGCACATCTTCTCTTGTTTTTGTGGCTAAATCCAGGAATACAGAAAATTGTGTGCATCAAAGCAGGAGTATGCTGCAGAGCTCCCATGTTGGATCAGGTGAAAACTAAAACTGTTCTTAAGCACCTGAATTTAAAGTTTCATTCTCACTGGTGGTTTACCATAAAGTCAAACATTAAATTGTACATCTTTACCTAACTGTGTCCATCTTCCTGATTGTTTTCCAAACGTATGACAATTGGTTTTAGATTATGCTGTTTAAATCGAACATAAAGTCTTCTTAATCCAGAATCTTTTTTTAAACTTTGCACATAAAGAGTTGAGACAAGATCTGCATGCATTTTAGCTATTTATTTTTTACCTTTTTATAGAATTAAAACTACTTGGTTAACTAATTTTATATGATATAACTTTTTTTTTTTTTTTTTTTTTTTTTTTTTTTTTTAAGAAATTTTGAACTCGTATGATTTTACAAAGTCAAATTCAATCAGATTATACAGATTGGGTCAGATTATTCAGATTGGTCAAAAAGAAGGAACATCCATCCATCCATCCATTTTCCGAACCGCTTTATCCCTCATGGGGTCGCGGGGGTTGCTGGTGCCTATCTCCTATCTAAGGAACAATCCCTCATAATGAACAAGCATGAAGTGACAGTAGAGAGGAAAACTCCCCTTTCAGCAGAACCAGGCTCAGTGTGAACAGTCATCTGCAACGACCGTCTGGGGGTTAGAGAAGACAGAGCAGAGAGACAAAAAGCACAGAAGCACACATTGATCCATTATATTATATTCTACATTATATGGTAATAGCGGGTGATCTGTCTTCCCTTGGATGGTGTCACAGCTAACAGAACGCCAGAGCAGGTGTACCTACTATGAAGACATAAAATGACAGAGAACAAAAAGGTAAAAGATGAAACAACAACAAGCAATGCAAATTGGAGAACAGTAGGAGAACTCAGCAGAGTGAGAGAAATAGACCCTGATGTCCTCCAGTAGCCTAAGCCTATAGCAGCATAACTATAGAGGTAGCTCAGGGTAACATGAGCCACTCTAACTATAAGCTTTGCCAAAAAGGAAAGTTTTAAGGTTAGTCTTAAAAGTAGACAGGGTGTCTGCCTCACGGACCAAAACTGGGAGTCGGTTCCACAGGAGAGGAGCCTGATAACTAAAGGATCTGCCTCCCATTCTACTTTTAGAGACTCTAGGAACCACCAATAGACCTGCAGTCTGAGAGCGAAGTGCTCTGTTAGGAACATACGGGGTAATCAGAGCTCTGATATATGATGGAGCTTGATTATTAAGGGCTTTATATGTGAGAAGAAGGATTTTTAATTATATTCTTGATTCAACAGGAAGCCAATGAAGGGAAGCTAAAATTGGGGAAATATGATCCCTCTTGTTGATTTTCATCAGGCATTTTGCAGGATGTTCTTGACCCTCCCCGAGATACTCTCACTGCAGGTCACTGATTCCTACTTAAATAGACCAAACTATCCTTTTTGACAGGGCAAACAATTAAGAATTGTCATGATGATTTCAAACAAAATGAAAAAAAAAAGAAGGAATTACGCTTTTATAATTGTAGTTACTTAATTATGTCTATGTCAGTGATATTTAAACTATTTGAGGGATTAATAAAGAATATTTTGAAATGTCAGACTTTCTTACTCTGTGTAATTGAGGGGGAAACACTTGAATTTAACTTGGTCGTCCTGATGGTTAACATTACAAAAAGTGAGAAAGCTCAGTAATTCTTTGCATGAATCTTAAAGGTCATGAACCCCAAAGCCAGATAGACCTTTAAACCCCATAAATTTGCTGTGAAAAGTCTTAAGCAGGGAAGACCTTCACTTTGCCCTGCTGTAATAATGAAGCGAGGTCATAGTCGTAGGTTGTGCAATCATAGAGTAAAAATCCGATTCTGCTGATGGCGCTTTCCTGCCATCACTTCCTCACTTCATTCCTCATCCTCAATTCCACATGATATCTATCGACTTCACAGGAATATTTCGTTTTTTTTTTTTTTTTTTTTTGCTCAAACGGCAAAGAGCTTCTCGTTAGTATGCAGAGGAGTCGAAGAAGAAACAGCACTCCTCTCTTTCAGAAGTGTGAAAATAAAAAATTTATGACTACAGAGTGCTATCTTTGGGTGGAAGGGAGGCAGAGGAAGACAAGAGAGGAAGAAAAACTGTTGTCATTTTTAACCAGATTTTTAAAGAGTTCCTTCCCTCTTTAGGGACGCCGTTCCTTGCCATTGCACTTGTTGTTTTTAAACGTAAAGAAAAGAGAAAAATAAAAAACAAACGTCATCCGTTATCCTTTCAAACTGTTGGCCTGTTGCCATTTTTCTCCTCCTCTTCCATTGGCAGTATCTCCCTGGTAGTGAATTCCCAGGACATGGCCCCACCGTTGCTGACAAACACACGGTCAATGATGGTTGGAGCTGCATTTAAGATGATAAGTGCTTTCCCAATGGTTCCTCGAATTGGTTGTGTGCTATGTCAGATAACAAAAACTACTGGAAAAAAACGTTTAAAAAAGATTTCAAATGCCAAAAGTGAGACTTTAATTAATGTCAAAAGATTACAGATAATAAAAAAAGTGTTAAATGAAAGTAAGAATAATGTTTTTCAAACATGGCACTGTTGTTTTGATTTCTAATTAGACATACATATTTTGGCAGTATATTTGCATATATCTGAATAATTTATTCATAATCTGAATGTGACAATGGTGTTATTGTAACAGCCTCTATTTTCAGAATCAGCACTAGGATTCAAATATACATACACAACCAATTAGAAGAGTTTTGAATAAATTAATCTTGTCAGGTTAATACCGTGGTGGAGGCTTTTTTGGGTCCTTTAGCTTTGTGTTATTGGCTGTGACAGCTGTCATCTTAACACTATTGTAAATAATAGAGGATATGATTCCCTAAATACACTTAACTTGCTTTAATATTAGGCTCTGAATGATTTATTTCACTCCAAGGGTTCACAAGGGCTGATGAGCAGAACACAGTCATCAAATATTTTATATATTAGCACTTAGGATATTGTTAATTCACTCAGACCATTTCTATATGATAAAATGTGCATTTTTTAACGGAAAGCTGGGGAGAGTCCAACAAATTAGGTGGAGCACATTGTTATTTGGTGTTTTTGAGAAGTTTACTAAGTGGGTTTAATAGTTATTGAACACTTGGTGATCATGGTAGAATATAGAGACGATGACGATAATGATGATAATAGCAAGCAAATTTTCAGAAACCTGGATACTTTTGTTTTGGTACGAAGATTTGACTGGAACTATGAGGAACCTTCTAAACATTTGTGAAAACAAAAATCTCAAAAGTCATTACTATGGTTACACTGGATTCACCCGTGCTGTATAGCAGGTATAATATATTCCAGGACCTTTGCACTGGGGCTCCATGTTCATATTTATACTGCCAGTATTTCCTTTTTACAACCCTATTGTAGCTGTGCTGCACTTTTTTTTTTTAAATTACCAATAACTGCATACCATTTGTCTGTGGTACATCCTGTATGAATGCTGCCCTATGTAAATCAATTTATTTCTGCTCTTGAGCTTATTCATGCTTAGTGCTGTGATGGCTGACAGGATGTAGTTCAGAGGCATGTCAAGGATGTCGGGACCACTCCGACCTCAAATCGGGCATATTCAACATGTTGGATTGTCTTGCCTCGATGTCCTAGGGTGTGTGGCGTCCCCCGAGGACAAATAAGCATACAGCCTGTTAAGTGTGACATGTAGCCAATCAGAAAGTGAGGTGAGGGAACCCCAAGAGAAAAAAAACACACAACTCCCCTCTATCATTGTGCAGCAAACGCAGCGCTTCTTTTTGAGCTGCCGCCTCTTCTTTAACTAAAGGTCTTTCTTTTTGCAATGTTTTTTTTTCTACGTTTAAATTAGTTAATAAACTGTTGCTATTGTTCTTCCTTCTTTAGGTTGGCAACCAACTTATAAGGGCATCGACCATGTTTATTTACCGTGACCTCACGTTTGATCCCGAGAGGTTTTGTGAGATTTCCTGTCTGACAGCTGAGTGTTCCCAAGTGAAATCTGTTTGTGAGTGGTGTGTCGTGTTTGCAGTTTGGCTGGAGAGCACACAGTGTACAAGAAAGCCTGTTAAAGCTATGTGTTAGGTGTTGTGTCTCCCAGGCTTAAAAAAACGGCTGAGAATTAAAAAAATCTTGGGGTGTGAGCCAGGCCTTATTGGTCAGTAGTTTGCTTGGGTAGCCACTTTAAGATCAGAGCTGGTCAACCTTTAATCAGGCACTCTTCTTGGGTTTCCTTCTAACTTTTAACTCATGTTAAAGAAGAACTTATGACTTTGCAAACAAAATAAAGGTTTAGTAAAACTCAAAGTGAGTTTTACAATAGACTCCTTGTTCAATGTAGAACATTCCTGTTAGGTTCGATCTAAATATTCTAGACTTTTCACTAAAACTTATGAAATTGACTACTCAATTGACGAAACTTTAAAATGGAGCCTTAGTTTATCATCAATAAGGACTCTTGAACCAGACAACAAATTCAGCGTTTACAGCATAGTGTAAAGTCGTGTTTTCTTATTGTGTATATACAGTGAAAAAAAAAAAACCACAAGGCACTGACTACTCTGCATTGACTCAACATAACAATATATAATTTGTTCAGAGTTAGGGTCCTCTTCATCGAGCTGCCCCAGAGAGAAGGACGCCCTTGGCGGTGAGCCATTCCACCCATGAGAAACCTACAACTTCCTTTGGTTATGGCAACAAATATAAGTAAGAGCCATAATTGTGTATATTCAGCATTGTTGCAAATGAAAGCTATTAACATTCAAGAAAAATCCCATAAAAACACAGTTTTGAAGTTAAGCTTTTATGTTGATATTTGAGACTTATCGTATATGCAAGCCCAAAAAAGAGAACAGTATATTCTTGCAGATATTCTGTGAATGGATATAAAAGAAATCCCTCTTTTATGCTTTTGATGACAACAACAACGACAACGCTCCAGTAAAACTTTACATACAGCAGAAATGCAGCCACTACTGAATTTCTAATCTATTGACTCGGGAGCTGAATAATGAATCATCCACAGGCACAGTGGAAACGCCACGCAGGCGGTAAATAAGCAGAACTTTGGTTGCCTTTTGGCCACCGTGCTATAGAAAAAAACATAGTTTCCATGGTGAGACAACAAAAACCGGACCATGCAAAAGGTTGAAGCTGGATATTCAGTTCAAATCAAGAAGAAATTCTTTTACTAAGTAGCACACACTGATGGTTTACATACGCTTTTAAACGCTTCTTTCTTACTATCTAATCATTTCATCATCTCTCCTCTGAATTTCTTTAGAGTCTTTTGTCTGTATGTTTGAGTCCATGGGGTACACTGTGAGCTACTTTGACAGTGAGAGATCTCTGGAGCTCTGTCTGAAAGACACTGAGTCGCTTTGATTGCAATACATCGCTGCAGGGTTCTGCATGGGCAGCCCAATGACCCCACTGCACCAAGGCTGGTGTAGATAGCCTGAGGGACAAGTGGACATAAAGGACAGCTTCATTTAAGTGACACTAAGAGCACACCCACATATTTTTGCCAGGAAAGATCTGCAACTGTAAATGCAGACAACAGTGCAGAAGTAAATGCAGATTTCTGCACCTCACTGGATGATTAAGACACACATTCAAAGCCCCGTTCAGCACATAGTTGTAGGTCTAATTTAGAATCGAGGAACTGATGATTGTGGCACATTTTTGGGATTGTTTGTAACAAAAAAATAAATAAAAATAAAAAATAACAACAACAAAAAGTTTCTTTCTGATTTAGTTTCAAGCTTGGTGGTACAAAAATATGAACAATGAGAATTGGCAGACATACAATTTTTGTAAGAACTTCCCCTTTTTAAGAAAGTGGGTTGTTCAGCTATTTTTGCAACTGGAGTACATATTTATCCAAAACCTGCTATTCTGTTTAAAAGAATTAGCTGTTATTTGAAGCGAAGTCTGCTTAAAACTGAAGGATAACATGAGACGTGGTCTTCCTATGACCTTCTGTATGTCTGCTTTAAATTGAAGAATGTGCCTTGTATGGGAGACAATAACATCACATGTCTGTGAGTGGATTTATCTTAGATGACTGTGTGGTACGCTTCACAGAGGGTAGATGACTTATTGATTAGACAGACTCATTTATTCAGATGAAGCATCTGGAGTAGCCTCTGGGCTTGTTTTAGTCATAGAATCAACCTCTCTCGACTCTTCATCCCAATCTCTGAGAAGCACCTCACACATTTTAACATTCACGGAGGGAATGTTACAGAAAAACATTTTCTATTTGAAACATTAGTTTATCTATTACAGTAAGCTGGAGGACTCAAAACCTTTATTTTAGTCTTGTGTTTTGTTTGAATCGAAAGTATATATAATTTTTCTTTGTTTCTAGTAATACATAAGGACTAATCAGCTTAACAGGTTTTCTGATTAGTGCTGCAGCACATTCTGCTTTCTGCTATTTTTCATCACTTCAGTCTCTGTCGAGAGGGTCCACAATAGCGCTTGTTGTAAATAGGATGCAGGCTGCAGGGTTGCAACCATCTCTCTAACCGTTTCCCCCTGGGTTTTAAAACAAGTGAATGCAGCATCAGGTGAAATGCAACAAATAATTTGTTATTGTTGGCTCTAAGAGCCTTACAGCCTGCAATAATAAATAGGCTAAAAACGAAAGCGTTTGACAGTCCTGTTTAGAAAGGTCGCTCTACAAAGGTATTCTGACCTCATGAACTGTTTCGCATTCTGTTATGTTAAAACCACAAACCTCAGTGCATTTTATGAAGATTTTCTGTGATAGACCTCGACAATGTAGAGCGCAGTTGTGAAATTGAGTTTTTTAAATGCTAGATTTTTTTTACTTGAAAATCCTAAAATGTGTCCTACACTTTTTTCAGCTGACTTCACAATGAAACCAGTAAATATAAGCCCCAACATATAATCCAGTGCAACCAATTGCCTTCCAAAGCATAGCACAGAAGGTCTCGGTAAGATGCAGCACAATGCTCTGGATTAAAAACATAGTCAAGCGTTTCCCTCTCCAGTCATTGCTCCCAACTGAATCCATTTAAAGTTCTGTGGCAAGACTTGAAAATTCATGTTCATAGATACCATCCATCTAATCTGACCGAGTTTGAGCTATTTTGTGAAGAAGAATAGAGCGAGAAATTATATCCTCTTTTCTTGCAAAGCTGAGAGACACATTCTTCAAAAGCCTTCTTCAAAAGCTGTATTTACAGTCATTGTACAAACTCAGGTCAAACGTACAAACTAAAGGGGCTAAATACAAAGGTTCGCCACACTTTTCTGATTTGCATTTTCTAAAAAAATTGAATTGTCTTTGCACTCATTGATTATGCACTACTTGGTATTGATCCTTCACAAACAAAACAAAACAAAACAAAACCATAAAGAACCAGTAAGGTTTATGGTTTTAACTTGACAAAGCGTACAAATGTGCAAGAGGAATGAAAAGTTTTGGATTGCATCGAGATAGGAGATGGTTACCTCAGTGAGGTCACGTTGCTGCTGCTGAAGACAGTTGTACATGTTGCCGAAATAAGAGGTCCTTCTCCAACCCATCAGTTTATCACTGACCCATTGCTATGTCCATCATGAATTATTTTATAATGCTGAGGATCTACAGAAAAAAAAAATCAAGACTAGAAATGAAACAAGAACGTATGCTTCATGATCAACTTTTGAAAAAATGTCAACATATCTGTCAGAGACTTATTTCCCCTGTGCTGCCTGGATGCTTCAATGTTTTTTTTTTCCTTACCTTAGATGCAGATGAGACTCATATTCAGCATTATTTCGTCAGACCCAGCTGCCTCAATTTGCATAAAACCCTGCCGTTTCTGTCTGTTTCTGTGCTGCACTTGACACGGCATCTGAGTGGATGATGTTCACTTTACATTCTTCGCTGAATATTCAGAGTAGAGAGGCAAACTTCAGTGAGGCCGTTCAGCTCCACATGGGATGCATGATTGCTTTTCTAAGCATTGCACTTAACTGCATTCAGTCAGCTTTTTCAAGCTTTACCAAATTTCCGAGTTTAGGCTCAACAAAACTCCAAAAGAGCGGCGCTCGAGGATAAAGCACCCATCACACACTCCTCACTCTCAGCAGTCTGTCTCCTGAGCCTGTGTCCAGCCTTCCAGTAATAGGTCACTGTGGTGATGTTGTCTTGCCAGGCTGTGATTCATATGTGACTGACAGAGTAAATCTTGTGCTTGGCTGGGGCTGACATAACATCAGCTTGATGGAGAGAGCTTGGGATTTATGGAGCTTTTCACCCAGGTGCCAACATAACCTGCCACCAATCTGCCTCAGAGCCCGGGATTTGCCCCGCACCTATACAGGGGTTACACTCTACTTGATGCTCTCAAGATACTGACAGCTGGAAATAAATGTGTCAATATTTAGACATGTTGTGAGAACGTACAACACACTGATGGGTATGTTTAAGGGGTCAGACAAGATACAGCTTTCGCTTTCTCTGAAATACAAAGCCTTTAATCTGGAGGCTTTATATTTTTGTGCAACTCTGTATCTCGGCAGCTGCGGCCTTTGTGCACCTCCGGTTATGATTTAAGTAGGGGTTTAAGTCAAACCTTGTGTTTTGATAGTTGCTTGAATTAAAGATTAGAGCAAGGATGAGAGCTGCATTAATGAAATGACTCATTCTCTGCTGCTTTTATCATTTTAGAAACTAAGAACCATTTTAAAGGGCTCTGAAAGCTTAGGGAAGGTGAACGGACACAGCAACAGTGTGAATGTGTAAAATAGAGGAAGCGGCTATTCTTGTTCCTCCCTCTACACGCAGAATAAATTGCATTAAAGAGGTTCTGATTATATTTAGGAGAAGACTGAGTACCCATTTTTTATAATCCTAAAAAGGTTTCATGCACCAAACGTGTATTTTAAAAATCTGCAGTTAGTGTAAAATGATTTGGTCCAATGTTGACCAGTCTACTCAATGCTGTTTTCATGTTCTCCCAAACATAAGGTGTTCCTAATGTCGAACACATCATTAAAGAGCTTTGTTTTTTCTTTTTCAAAATAGGGATTTCTTAAATCTTACACCGTGTTTCAACAGATCTTTGTTCAGAGTAGAAAATCCAATTCTAATTATTTTTGTATTTGAGATTTGAAGTTTGAGATGATCAAAGAAATTCCAGATTCCTGAAAAAAAACTGAAAATAAAACAGCCCTTGAAATGGGAATCCTGAATCAGAAACCAGCTTCAGTGTCATGAGCCACCCTCGTTGTGCAGCCACACTTCCTTAAGACCTTCAATTTTAGACCCAGTTGACAGAAAAGAGGGTACAACACCCCGCACAGAATGATGAAGGGTGCAATAGAGACATCAAATATGCCACTCAATGGAGGTTTAATACAAGAAACCTAGGTATGACTGTCTTCCTACATGTGTCTGGGACAGGAAGCTGAGCTGAAAGTGACAAGTCTGAGAGGTTTGTTTTTTACCCCCCAAGCCCTGCTCTTTTTTTAGCTCGTCTGATACTTCTAATGCAATAATGCAAGAGGCAAATGGCTCTCTCTTCGCCCTTCCATCCTTCTTCTCTCTGTAATCCATTTCTCTGCCTCCAGTTGCCCCCATTACCCACAACACTTTTGCATGCGAGGTGTTGAGGCCCCACCAGGAGTATGTTTCCGCTCTCCAAATTAAATTATTCAGCCCATCTACTCATTTGTCATCCCATTCCTTCATTCCCTGTTTTCAACAAATGCCTCTTTCTCTCTGGGACAAAAACCTGCACTCATAAAAGCAGTGACCCCTGAAAACAGAAAAATAATCACTTTTGTCTTTATGTAGGGCTTTGAGAGATGAAAGAAACCCACTTACTGCAATGTGACCTTCAGCAAAAGATATACGTCACTGCAAGCATTTGGACTGGAGTTTAAAACAAAATGTGAGCTTTGATTGGATGCAATATTTCTTTACTATAAAGGTTTAAGTCTAATTCGTCGGAATAACCTTGAGAGAATGTGACTGCCTGTCTCTGTGATTTTATTTTAAATTTACATTTGTGTCTCAAAAACCGATCTGATTATGAGTGAGATTTTAAATCCATCCCGCTGAAGTGGTGGCATTAACCTCACCACGATCTTCAGGATTTGAAAAAAATATATATAGGTGCATTGTGTATTGGCCACAGTGAGAGCAGGAATCCAATTATACATTCAAAAAGACAAGAGCATTGTAGATTGTTTAAACCTTTTTGTGTCTTGCTTGCCAGTTGGCTTTTGTCCCCGACCGCTTCTGCATCTCCTCTTTCTGCTTGATGAAAAAGCCAGGAAGCTTCTTGGATTAGAGGACTCTTTTAAGCCTTGGTTGCAACCTGCTTGCATCACACAGAGTTACCACCTTTAACTTCCTGACGCTCTCACCTTCAAAAGCATCACTAAATACCTTTCCCATTTTTCTTTCCACTGGGAAGAAATAGATGTTTCACTTTTTATGACGGGTTACCATGGCAACCGATCATCGCTATGGTTTCTAACCAAACTGTTTGCCAACGTAAAACTCTTTTACTTATCTTGATTAAAATCTATGAGGATTTTTCCCCCCTAGGACAGATGAGCTAATGAGGCATCATATCCACATTAGTTCACACATTTGTGTGTAAATAAGAAAATTTGAGGTGGACTGTTAATGACATCACAATAAATATATATATAAAAAATGGGCAATTGTGAGCCGGGGGTTGGCTGGGGCTGACACTTTTGCTCTCCCATGGAATATGGGGGTATGTCTTTGGTTCGGAGGGCTGGGTGTGGGGGAGGCAGCGCCTCAGTGTTCGTAAGTTGGGTTCTGGTTGGCTGGCGGTTCAGGATGTTCCCATCTCCAAGTGGATGGGCCTGTGGGTTGTCTGGGCAGGGATCAAGGTGTGGGGGGTTAGGACCCGAGTAATGACTGGGAAGGTATGTTGTGTTGGGGTTCACCTCCCGGGTCTGGGGCTGGATACCCATCTGGACCTGGGAATATAGGATGTGTGTGTACTGCGTTCTTTCTTTTATGGGTAGGAGTGTTTGCATGTGGGGGCACTAGGGTGGGAACGCGTGAATGTGACTGCGTACGTGGTTTTCTGTTTGTCTTTTTGTCAGGTTGGGTTTGGACTGCCCCCTCTCCTGGGACATCTCAGGTCTCCACTGAGTGGGGTACTCATCCCTCCTCTGTCCTGCTCCTCTCCGTTGGCGCCTTGACCCACTGGTGCGTTGGTGGTCCTCAGTGTCCGGAGCTGGGTACTCGGGCGGGCGCCGACTCGCTGTTGGTGGCTGTTTTGCGGGGCCTGTGCCTCCGTGGCTCTGTCGGCGGATCCATCCGGGGGATGAATGGGCCTCGGGTATCTGGGCCGATTTCAGGATCCGCTTCAGTGTAGCGGGCTGCCAGCAGAAGCCGCGAGCTCGTTATTGCAGCTTCCAGGGGCTTAGCCGATGTGGCTGTTGGGGGGTTTCCTGGGGCTCCTCTCTGCTCTTCCCTGGGATGGGGGAGGCAGCTTTCTCTGTGTTGGTCCATCTTGGGTGGGTTACAATCACTCCCCGATCACGAATTGGATGGTCGGATGAAAATCAAACATGTTTGAAATTCAGTCGGCCCTAGTGAGTGATCGCGAGCGCTCATGAGCGTGTCCTGCTGTTGAATCGGAGTTAAGAACTTCTACGAGCCGATTTCCCCCAACCTCGCGCATGTGCAAGCAAAGTAATTCTTCTTCGTCTTCTCGAACGAAAGCATAGGAGTGGAGAGAAGCATGGCAGCGGTACGTGTGACATGGAGTCAAACTACAGAGGAGCAACTTGTAGAATTGCCAATAGCGCATTTCGTTCTAGTGAGCCTCATATTTAACAGTGATCATTGACCCCTCTGCCTTTTTCTTCTTTTAATGTTGACATTTGGCTTCTGGTTAGACGAGTCCGAGTAGCGCCATTTCTTTACGGGGCTGAGTCCGTTCTGTGGTCTTTGAACTTTAGTGTGAGCAGTCAGGTCGCATGAGAGCGTCGGGCAGCATAGTGTAAGAACAAATATCGTGAGCAGTGAACATTTAAACCCTGCGGTTTCGTCATACAGTTTGAGCTGTATCTGAGCCATTCTTTCATCAGTTTTTGTTTGATGATGCTTCTTGCCCCTGCTTTACTTGTATATGTCCTGTACAGTGTTTTCTCTGGTTGGGTGGATCGCAACCCTTTGCATTAGATAACGGCAACTACTGTGCTGGAGTGACAGGGTGCTGTGACATGTCAATCATTTGGGGGGCACTTGGAGTGGCTAATCATATTTCACACCCCTAACATTTCGGGGGAACAATTGACTGAGGCCTTGCTGCGGAGGACCCCGCTTGACTCTGTAGAAAGTTAGGAGCCACATTTGGGGAGGGGAAAAAAAATACATATTTCACACTTTATCCTAATTCCAAGATACAGTTTGAGATATCAAAAAAACCTTGCTGGTGAAGATTCTCAGTCATCCAGGTCATGGTCATTCCAAAAAAAGTAAATAACAAAGCAACTGGACTTGTTTTCTGTTGTTGAAGACGTTTCGCTTCCTCTCCAGGAAGCTTTCTCAATTCAAAAAGTCTGGAGTAATGTGCAGTACCAAGCTTTATACTACTGCCTAACAAAGGCCTTGTAATGGCTTAGATAACATGTAAATACAACCGAAACAGGATCATCCCTTAGTAATGTTAAACCCATTAAGCCACCAGATTGGACCTAAACTGGTCCACTCCTCTGTAACGAGGAGTCGTTAGGGTTGTTGTTGGCCTGGCTTAAAGGAACGATGTTTTGATCACCCATATGAAGGTGAGAATTGAGGTGATAATTGGCCGGAATTAATCCTATAGCTGCATTATAAGTTTTGAGAGTTGGAACCTCAACTCTCAAAAAACCTAGCACGAGATAAGCACATATGATGAGACAACATTTATGCAGGGGGTTAACCTTGTACACTAGTCGCATGAAGTTTGTGTGTTGTTGTGTGCATCAGTTATGTGTGTGTGTGTACTCAGATACAGATTTATATTTAATCAGATCTGGCTGAAGTAAACATTTGTTTGACAATTTCAACATTTTACATTGAATGATAAAAAGGGCTATTTTGCATAAAATCATTTTTTACCAAACATATATGTATTAATAAGATCAGTTAAAAGAAGTTTCTCCAGGCATTGATCTAGCGCTGGTGGTACAAGATGAATACTTTTTTAAAAGTCTTCTCTACTCCTGATTAAAACCTTTCATCACAATATCACAAAGTGTTTTACAAACACACAAACACTGTTGCTCCAGGAAACAGAAAAGAGGCAGACTCTGTTTGGAATCTTAAGTGGGAGAGACGCAGCTCTGGCAAATTGCTCATATATAGGTCAGGGACATGAATACAAGTCTGTGTGAAGATATTGTGAGTCTCTGGGTGTGCCTGACTGTCAGAGTTTTATATGGTGAATCCTCAGCACTCAGAAGTGAAAGCAGTAAACAAACATCAGTGCTCAGTGAAGGCCTGCAGCGGCTGAGATGTGAGTCTTTGGGAAGTCTCTGAAATTGCTCTTGATTATTAAAATAAAAACAATTTTCTGTTGATCAAATAATGGAGACCAGACACAGCTGATGCTGTCAACTTACAGGCAAGAGATCGCAAACGAAAACAGATGGAAGTGAAATCAAGTGTAAATATTTAACAGGTTGTGAACCTGATATATAAATCAATTACAATATTCATCCATCCACTCATTCATCCATTGTCTATACTTGCTTATCCTTACAAGGTTGTTGGGGGTGGTGTGTGTATGTCTGTGTAGGGGAGTGGGGGAAGGGGGGGGGGGCTGGCAGTTCAGGTAGTTTATGTCTTTTGGCGAGAGGCAAGGGCAGGTCAATAGTTCATCACAGGGCAAAATCAAGACACACAGGACAGATAACCATGCACACACACACACACACACACACACACACACACACACACACACACACACACACACACACACACACACACACACACACACACACACACCAAAGTAACCAATAAACTGTCGTGTTTTACGGTCCGGTAGGAGGAAGCCAGATTAGCCAGAGAAAACACACACATGCATGGGGAGATCATGCTAGCTTTATGCATAAAGAGACCAGGCAAGGATGTAAACCTGGGACGTTCTTGCTCCATCAGGCAAGAGTATCAATATACCGTACTGTGTAAACATCTGAGGCAGGTATGAAAAAGATCTTCAGCCTAACAATGCTTCAAATAACTATTGTTTATTTTCATGTATTTGCAAATACAAAGTCAGTGAAAAAAGAAAAATCTAAATCATATCAATACTACATATCAAGAATTGATGTCTTCAAACCAACATCAATTCGTATATGTTACTTGGAAAAAGTCAGGGAATCTACAGGATTATAGTCAGGTGTATGATCAACCACTTATTAATAACAGTTGCTAATACACAACAATATAACATGTATGCTGAAACAAAGGCATTAACTGAAATAGAAACAGCTGTGTAGGACAGGTCAGGTCGAGGAAGACTGTTCCATATCAAATGTCAGTCATTAAGGCAAGACTACAGAGTCCGACATGGGCAAATGCACAACAAATGACTGGACGTCCCACAAACCCACTGGAAAAGAAAAATGCTGCAAAAGAAAAGTGCCGCCATCATAGAAAATAGAGTGATGTAAACTCCAAAAACACACAAAAAGGACAAATACAAAAGAAAAACACAGCAAAAGAAAAATGCTGCAAGTACCAAACACAACAGCAAGTTAACAAACAGCGGGCTGCAAAGTCAAACTAAAAAGATTGAAGTGCACCAGACCACCAGGGGAGTCCCCCACCGAGGCAATAGGACCAGACTCTCAGTAAAGACGTGATCCCCAGAAGAATGTTGGAGTTAAGAAACAAAATATACATTTTTGTTTGTCTTTTTAAATATGTAGCTGTAGTCTTTTATAATATTATAGAACACCAGCATTTCTTCGTAGGTAATGTTAGCTTTCCTGCCTTTATGGAGTTCCTCTACTCCCTCTTTGGGTCTGGCAGACATCCGTTTTTTAGAGCGAGTTTGCAGCTTTTTTTTCGCTTTCTGTTGTTTTAGGTACTTGCAGAATTTTTCGTTTTTCTTCTATTTTCTGTGACTGCAGCATTATCTTTTGCTGCATTTTTCTATTGTATTTGTTTTTTGTATTTATGTGTTTTGGAGTTAACATCATTCATGCATCTGCAGCGCGTTTGGCCACTTATGGCGCATTCAGCCCTTTGCTGCGTGTTTGCCCCCCTCAGTCATCATGTAAAACTGAGCAGAGGAAAAGGATACCAGGTAGTTTCAGTGCATCAGCCTTCCAGTCTCTCCCAGAAACACATTTCAAAGCAGACTGGTGTTTCAAGATGTGCTGTTGAAGGACTTTTGAAGAAGCACCAAGAAATGGGTAACGTTGAGAATCATAGGAACAGCGGTCGGCCAACGAAACTGGCAGCGGATGAAAAACACATCAAGCTTATTTCTCTTCGAAATCCAAAGATGTCCAGCAATGCCATGAGCTCACAATGGGCATCAAATCAATGGAACCAAGATACACACATTTACTTACCAGAGAGGTCTTGCCAGAAGTGGTCATCATTGAAAAGTTGCAGCCAAAATGCCATACCTCTAACAGGGAAACAAAATCAAAAACATAGGAACTGGGTTGCTGCAAAATGGCAGCAGACACTCTGAACTGATGAGTATAAATGTTAAATCTTTGGTATGTAGCAAAAGGCAGTTTGTTCCCCGAAAGCCTGATGAGTGTCTGCAGACAACAGTGAAGCATCGGGGAGGTTCCTTGCAAGTTTGGAGCTGCATTTCTAAAAATGGATATGGAGATTTGGTCAGAGTTAAAAGTATCCTCAACAGTGTTGGGAGTAACAGTGCTAGAAAATAATGTAACTTTTTTTCAGCAACAGAGTAATCTAACTATTTACTTTTCTCATTTAGGTAATGCTGTTACATTACTTACAATATATTACAACTTGATCAATGGAAGTGACTTTTCGAGAAAACTCTCTGCTGCAGGAGTATTTTCTAGTGTGTGTCCGTGTGTAATATATTCAAATCAATTGAATTCAATTCAATTAAATTTTATTTATATAGCGCCAAATCATGAAACATGTCATCTCAAGGCACTTTACAAAGTCAAGTTCAATCATATTATACAGATTGGGTCAGATTATACAGATTGGTCAAAAATGTCCTATATAAGGAAACCAGTTGATTGCATCAAAGTCCCGACAAGCAGCATTCACTCCTGGAGAAGCGTAGAGCTACAGGGAGAGTCATCTGCATTGTACATGGCTTTGCTGCAATCCCTCATACTGAGCAAGCATGAAGCGACAGTGGGAAGAAAAACTCCCCATTAACGGGAAGGAAAACCTCCAGCAGAACCGGGCTCAGTATGAAAGGTCATCTGCCTCGACCGACTGGGGGTTACAGAAGACAGAGCAGAGACACAACAAGAGAAACAAAAAAGCACAGAAGCACACATTGATCCAGTAATCTGTTCTACATTAGATGGTAATACCGGGTGAGCCGTCTTCTCTGGATGATGTCACAGTTAACAGAACGTCAGACCAGGTGTACCTACTATGAAGATAAAAGAGAGAGAACAGAAAGTTAAAGCAGAAATGATGACACAAATGCATAATTGAAGAACAGTAGAAATCAGTAGAGTGAGAAAATTAGATCCTGATATCCTCCAGTAGCCTAAGCCTATAGCAGTAAAACTATAAATGTAGCTCAGAGTAACATGAGCCACTCTAGTTATAAGTTTTGTCAAAAAGGAAAGTTTTAAGATTAGTCTTAAAAGTAGACAGGGTGTCTGCCTCACGGACCAATATATAGAGGTATATATGACGGCGATTGGCTGTGGAAGCTGCGGGGAGGTGTTCACCACACATTGTGCACACGATAGACCAACAGCAAAGGGTACACACCGCAATGCAGGACAGCCTTGCAAATTCAAAGACATCGTTTGGAAGCTGGAAGTAGAGCCGCCATTTTATGCTCACTCGAGTCAAAGGAAAATATGTGCGGCATGGAAAGTAAATGGAGAGTTAGTTTTAGTATGGTGTGCTTGGGGTTTTAATGAATGGTCACAGGTAGACCAAAGCTGATACTTTTTTGTTCTTGTTTGTTTTAAGTTATGCTTACAAGTTGATGCCTTACTTTTTGCACTTTCCTTCTTAACTTGTAGTCTATATTGTTTGAAGTGTATTCTATTTTGTTATGTTGCTTGAAAAGGATTACATTTTATTGCTATACCCATTTTATAACCAGTTGTAGCCTTCTTATGTGCAATAATTATCAAGATCTAAAACATGTTTGTTTTATTGTTCTTTTATTATAAACATTAAACATGATCATCATCATATCTACATGAATATGAGTGTACATCGTTTTCAGATGTTTAGTCTAGTTAATTAATTATGCATTTTGTATTTGATAATAGAACTCAGTAATGCCTAAAGTTCCAATAACAGGAAAGTCATCCAAAGTCCATGATATTTTAGATTGGAAAAGATAACTGCATAATTACTTTGTCTAATAACTTGTTACTTTCATAGTGCAGTAGTAAATTAGTTACCTTTTTAAATAACTTGCCCAACACTTGTCCTCAAATGGTCCTGAAAAATGCAGGCAGATCCTTATACCATCATTTAGTACTATCAGGGAGGCAAATGACTGGCTCCAAATTTATTCTGCAGCAGTACAATGACCGCCAACCATACAGCTTTGGTCATTAGGAACTATCTTCAGCGTAAATAACAAGTTAACTGAAGGCATCGCCCTCACAGCGCCTTGATCCCAACATCTCCCAGTACATCTGGGATTATATAAGGAGACAGAACGATTTGAGGAATTCCACATCCCCAGAAGATTTGTGGTTGATTCTACCAACCAAGTTCCTTGAAAAACTGTGTGCAAGTGTGTCTGGAAGAATCGATGCTGCCTTGAAAGCTGGGGGTGTTTGCATCAAATATTGATTTGATTTAGACCTCTTTTAATTGCTCATTCGCTGCCTTTTGTTAATTGGGGAAAACAGACCACACACATTTTAATTGTTAAAAGCATTCTTAGTTAACAACATTTTTCATACCTGTCCAGAACATTTGCATAACATTGCACACATAAAAACAATATTTTATCAACTTTAGCTGCAATGTTACACTTTTCTCTCCCTAATTTCCCTATTTATATGATAAAGTAATGGATGTCATACTTATGTAAACTTATTATTGGTTATAATTTCTTAATTTTGGCTTTACTTCAACCTGTTCTGAAATTTAACCTTGAATTGTGTACTAGACTGTATTAGATTATAAAGCACTGTTGATACTTTAGTGCAACAAACTAGTGCAAAAGATCTGAATAGATCCAATTGGGGAATACATTTATCCACAGTGCAAAAGTAAAACACTGTAAGTCTTTACAGACTTACTGGAATAGCCATAAAGGTACTGTTATCTCCTGAATAACAGAAGTTGCACCTCTGTCCTCGCTGCTATTTCAGCCATTTGAGGGATTTGGGGGGTTTAGTTTTTAATTGGATAATCCACTCCTGAGTCAGCTGAGATTAACAGTTACTCAAACCTAGGGAACTGGTATAATAGTGTGTGACATTCCTGGTTTGAGTTTCCTCACCTATCAGTGGCGCACAATTTTGCCTTCGGGAGGCACAGAAATTACCAGACATAACGCAAAAGACATCCAAGATTCCCAGTTTCAAATTTGGAGACGTGAAATTTCTGCAGGGCACCAATTCCAATCACTCAACAGCTCTCTTGAAGTGTTAACATGTCATGGTGTTCACAATTTCCCACACCACATAATAAACTGTCCTTGTCTTCACATCCATTCCTGTGTCTTGTGGTGAAGCCTTCAACTGGGGTTGTTGAATGTGCTCATCATTTCTGCAGCCGTTGTGTTCACAGTTTTTTTTTTTTCCTTCTCATGCGCTCCCTTGTGAGTGTGCCTCCGAGTCTGGCACCACGTTAAGCCTGAGAATGTGCATGTGTTGGAGCCGTCCGCTTAATCCTTACAGCAAATAAAGGGAGGCTTACCCAGTCTGGTGCACACATACAAGAGCAATCCCACATGCACACACTTCACATGCACTGGCATGCGCTTCCTGTTCAAATTGTTCTTTCTTCTCTTTCCGCTCCATCTGGCATATACCTCCATCCTTCCATTATTCCACCTCTCTTTTGCAGCTTGTGCTTCATCCATCTTCCAACCTCCAATTTTTCTTCTCACTCTCCTTTACCCTCACTTGGAAAATCTCACACAATCCCTGCTGCTCACAGTGTCTCCATCTCTTTGCCAAGCCAATCTGGGTTTTGGGTAGAAGCTCAAAAGCACAAGGATTACCCTCACAGCCACAACAATTAGCCCCAACTTTCCTGTTCAGGGCACAACAGCTGCTAGTGTCTCCTAATGTGAGAGCTGCGGAGTTTCTGAGGGGGGGATTTATGATTGTTTATGGTGGACTTTAACTATCTGAACAGTGCAGGAAAACACTGCTGGGATGTAAGCTCTACTGTGGTCAGATCGGAGATCAAGGAAGAGCCTCTGGTCCTTCAGTCAGGTCATAAATATACCGTCTTTGTGCCTTGTTGTCCTGCGAAGACTTGTACCCACCACATTCATTTCCTAGACACCCCCAGGCTTTGGTTGTCACTTAGAATTTAAGATCATCCTTTTGTTATTGCATTTGCTCCCTGATAGCTAATATGATCAAGCAGGTGGGTGGGCTCAGGTGTTTCATTAGTGGCACACAGCTGTGCTCCTCTGTGCACGGCCTTGCAAGCGTGTGAATGTGACACTACGAATAAAAATTTCTTAAATTTTCATAGTGAAATATTTTTAGGTTTTAACATAGACAAAAATATAGCTTCTCTGCTTTTCTGATCCCAGTTTTGAAAGTTAGGAGCAACCCATCTGGCCAAAATAATAAAAAAAAAAAACGATCAAGTTACATTTCTTCAATCTCAAGAGTGACATCTACATTTAGGAACACATAAAATATGAACAAGTTTTTGCTTTGGGCAGTATTTAGGGAAAACAGAGAACTCCAATGACATACACATAAACTATTAATCATCCAGACACCAAATAAACACAGAATTACACATTTGTTTGCAATGTTCTTTAATTTTAGCTTAATTATTATTTAGTTAAGATTCCAAAATTTGTTACATTTGGTGAATTAATGCTGCCGGATTTTGGTGCATATATGCAGCTACACATCTTTTTGGGGTATGTCTCTTTCAACTTGCACATGTTTCTTTGCAAAATACCTCAAGCTCAAATGATACACAGCTCTACATCAGGGATGGAGGGCTCGAGACCAGTCTTGCCCTATCAATGCACATATTACTGAGAGGTTTATGCAACCAGCCGTTCAAACAATAAAAGAACTGGAAACCTCCCCCATGACCCTCATTACAGATGTTGCACCAGTTTACAAATATCCTTATTAGTTTATTATTATGATTATTTAATACCCAGAAGTAGTTTAGTTGAATAATTAATGTTTTTTAAATTTTGCATTTTGTGTTTTAAATTGTTATTATTTTTTTGTCCCAAATATACAACTCTAATTCAATAGATTTGGCCTTAGTCTTGGTTTTTGTCTTGGTCTTGTGAGGAGTGATCAAGAGTCAGCACACAGCTTCAGCTGCTTCAGCTAGTAACCACTGATCAGGCCTGACACATGAGTGTAGTGATGGACTCAGACCTATACCTTCAAAGGCATCTAAAGACAATTACAAAGTTGGCCTTCTATCACCTTTTTTCAGGATCAAAAGACTAATGTCTCAACAGGATCTAAAATAACAATGTGTTTATCTTTAGTTTAATTGATTACTATAAATGTGTTTTCACAGCTCTGCCTAAAAAGTCAATCAGCATTTATTTCTTATGCTCCATCTGGAACAAACTCTCATAAGACTGTAAAAGTGCAGAAACCCTGAGTTCCTTAAAATCAAGGTTAAAAACCTATTTGTTAGAGTTGCCTTTGAATGTTAATGTTCAACTAAAACTGTTGTAGTGCACTGAAACTCCATTAGATTAACTTTTGTAGTTCAACTTATCTTGACCCAAAGCTACCTTTCCACTGCAATGTATTTTCCTCTGTATGTTTTCTTTTCTTATGTTATGTTCATGTATTCCAAACGAAATTGTCTTGTTACTGAAATGTGCTTTACAAATAAACTTGCTTTGCCTCGAGTTACATAGGATAGGTAGGGTCTGTGAACATCAGTTTTCAAGCAATGCACCTGACGTTAAAATAGAGGTCCAGGCCATTCTACCACATCTTTATTGCAGTTAAAACTTATCAACTGTGGGGTCCAGAAAGTTCTATCCCCTCACAACACAAGTCATTATCACCTGTTGGCACAGCACACATATACATGGTGACTCCACTGAGATGGTAAAATGGCAAATGGCCTGTGCTTGTATGGCACTTTATGAAGTCCGAGGAATTCTAAGTACTTCACACTACAATCAATCACCCATTCATACACACATTCACACGCCAAGGGTGGTAAGCTACATTGTAGCCATGGCTGCCATGGGGCAGACTGACAGAAGTGAGGCTGCCATACAATTGGTGCCAGAGGCCCTTCTGACCACCAGCAGCAGACAAAGCGGGAGAAGAGTTACGGCAGAGGACACAACAACAGGTATGGACAGAGCTGTGTGTTACTATAAGGCTGGATAGCAGCTTATCCTTCTTGACAATCGAAGAGAGCCAGGATGTACTTGAACTGGAATGTTTTTTAGAGGTTTATGTACTTGAACTGGAATGTTTTTTAGAGGTTTTTAATTAATTACATTATTGTTTTAATACCTGTGTGAGAGCAAGTATTCAAATTGATCGCAATGAGCAGAAGAAACGGGTTACTGCCCTATGTGATCCTTAAGACATTTGTGGCTTCAGCTGTTCCAAGTCATTAGTTAAGGAATAAGAAATTCTGATATGAGAAATGTTGAAAACTGTTTAGGTTCATTTATAAGGTATTTGAGTTATTAAAATGTGTGGACATTTTGTTGTGAGGCTCTTTGCAATTTTGTAACATCTAATACGTTTTCTGGGCCTTGAATTTATCTCCATCCATCTTTGCATCAACTCTGACCAGCTTCCCTTTCCTCTTAAAGGAAAGGATCCCCACAACATGATGTATTCACCACCACCATTGTATGTTTGGGATGCTGTGGGTTTAATGTTAGGTTTCTGCCACACATAGCACTGCGGCAGAAAACCACTATGCTATACTATCATACTAAACTGCCATACTTTCAATGATCATATAATGTTTCATTGAAGCCTGCTTTAACATTCTCCACAGCTTTATCCTTGGGCTGTCTGTTGTGTTCCTTTAGCCTCCATTAATTTTCTTAATTTAAATTTTAAAATGAACCGACTTAAATTGCATGCTTGCAGACTATATATATATATATATATATATATATATATATATATATATATATATATATATATATATATATATATATAATTTTTGAAGGCAATTTGATTTATCTGGGTGTTTCCTTCAGAGGTATCAAAAATAAACAAGGCTGTATACAATCGGACACCATGAAAACTATGTGTGACACTTTCCTTGTGGTTGTAATGTGACTTTTGTAAGACACCGTAAATCAGTTGTGGCAACAGAGAAACATCTGAAACATGAAGTATATTGGGCCGTGGAGACAGATTACAGCATCTGGGTACAATTACAGCTTTTGATTAATGAAGCGATGCCTGCGAGCGAGTTTCAGCATCTCAACTCCTGCTCTGCTGTTACTTTACCCATGATCTTTTTCACACCCTACAGAATATATCCCAAATTATCTTGGTGGCTCATTTAAACTGCAAAATCTCTAGCTGCACTCTGCATTTCATGTGCAATTCCTGGCTGCCTGCTTTCTGCTGGTGGTGGTGCGAGCTTCTTATTGGGTCACCTCAGGCCTGCCATCATTGAACCCTCAGATCAGAGATCCCTGAATGTCCCTTCCTGACATTCAGGCGTTAGAGAACTGTTCATCACTCCATGACTTGTTGAGCAGCATGGTCATGGAGTGATGAGAATTCAGCCTGGAACGCCATACTTAAATTTATACGTATTGCACAGCTAACGTCTACTTTGAATGTAAACATTTAAAGTATACGTTTATACATTTAAACATTTAAAGATTTAAAGTACAAGTAACTTAATAAAGTATCATGGTTTACTTTGCAGGTAAAAAATGTATCAATATGAACATTTTCAGTTTGACTTTCTAACCATTTCTTGAACCGCTTTAGTGCATTCCACTTTCTCCAATGCACCAATCTTTGCTGCTTCATTTTTTGTGAGAATCTCCTTATAGCCATACATGACAAATTTTGCAAACAAAAGACAGCTGAATTGAAAATGTTCATGCCCGTTGTTTTAACACAATGAACTGTTGCAGCTGAGCGTGTGCAAAACTTGAACTCATTTAAAAAAAAACTCTCATGAGTTGCCCTGATGATGTAACCACCTCCAGACACAGACTAGGTTCTGAATAAAAATTTGCTGAACCACTTTTTCTTGATATAAATTAGACATACTTGAAGCTACACTCCATGTTACCACTGACATTATTGTAAGTGCATTAT